>NW_028327182.1:15155250-15458000 GCF_987537825.1 Furipterus horrens
GATGGCCATTCTGACAGATATGAGATGATATCTCCTTTTGTTTTTAATTTGCATCTCTTTGATGGTGAGTGACATTGAGTATCCTTTCGTATGTCTATTGGCCATCTCTATGTCCTCTTTGGAGAAATGTGTATTCAGGCCTTTTGTGCATTTTCTAATTGGGTTGTTTGGGGGGTTTTGGTGTTGAGATTTGTAAGTTCTTAATAAAATTTGGATACTAACCCCTTATCAGATGTATTGGCAAATATGTTCTCCCTTTCTGTGGGTTGTACTTTTATTTTGTTGACGTTTTCCTTTGTTGTGCAAAAACATTTTAGTTTGATGTAGTCCCATTTGTTTATTTTTGCTTTTATTTGCCTTGCCTGGGAGATACAGGCAATAACCTATTGCTACAAGCAATGTCTGAGATTTTGCTGTCTATGTTTTCTTCTACATTTTTTATGGTTTTGAGTCTAATATTAAATCTTTGATCCATTTTGAATTTATTCATATGTGTGGTGTAAGAGGGTGGTCTAGTTTAATTTCTCTTCATTTATCTGTAAAATTTTCCCAACATCGGTCATTGAATAAACTACTTTTAACCCATTGTATGTGCTTGCTTCCTCTGTCAAATAACAATGGGCTATCAAGTTGTGGGTTTATTTCTGGGTTTTCTATTCTGTTTCATTGATCTATGTGTCTGTTTTTATGTCAGTACCATGTTGTTTTGATTACTATGGCCTTATAGTATAGTTTCATTTTAGGTAGCATGAGTCTTCCAACTTTATTCCTCTTTCTAGGGATTGCTGTTACTATGTGGGGCTTTTTGTCATTCCATATAAATTTTAGAAGTATTTGGTCTAGTTCTGTAAAATACATCATTGGAATTTTGATAGGAATTTCATTGATCTATAGATTTCTCTGGGTTGTATGGACATTTAATGATGTTAATTCTTCCTATCCATGAAGACAGTATGTGCTTCCACTTATTTGTATCTTCTTCAATTTCTTCCTTCAGTGTCTTAAAATTTTCCAAGTACAGGAAATTAAAGGTAAGATTTACCAATGCTATTACTGACATGATAACTTAAGCTTTGGTCCTTGCTCTCTGTGGTCATTGCTTTCTATAGTCAGAAACTTTTCTTTCTCAATATTGGCAAGACCCGTTCCCTGTGCTTCAAGTCGTGTGCAAATGCTACACCCTAAGTAGAGCCTTTTCTGACCATGCTGTTGAAAGTGTAACACATATGTTCTCCTTCTCCATATCTCTCCATTTTCCTTTTCTGCTCTAATTTTCTCAAATGAAGTGATAACCATTGGTCTTGCTGGGTATTCAGGTTACTAATTTATTTATTGTCTCTCTACTTGTTAGTGTCATAAATACAGGGATTTTAATTTCTTTTTTCTCCTACAACCCTTGGAAAAATACCTGTTAAAGAATGTGTGTTCAATAGAATAAATATTATTTTTTTACCTTTTAGTGAATATATATGATTAGTAACTTAGAATATTTAATTCCAAAGTCCTTAGTGAAATATGCAATAGATGGTCTTGACTGGATAATTATTTTCAACAGCCCAAAGTTATCTGAAAATTTACCTGTTTTCTTTCATTTTATCTTTGGTGGACTCATTTGACAGAATCTTAAAATGTGGGCATAAAAGATTCCAATTGTTGCTTTAGCTCAGAATGACTAATTTTTCTTCTTGCACAATTAGTTCCATCATTTTTTTTTTTTTTTGAATAAGTTCTGCTCCCTTAAACCCTTTGTGGAAATTGACAGAGCCTGTCAGATAATGGAAGGTGCTGAAAAGCCTTGAAATCCACCAAGCATAAAAATTCAGTCTTGCAGAATATATACAGAATTTGGATGACACTAAAGATACATACAATGTGTTTTAGTGAAGAAATAAGTTCTGAGACTACATGACAGTTACACAGAGTACTATCAATTTTCCATGCCAGGTGCCTCCATCTTACTCTCTTTGATACAATACTGACAAAGTACCCTTGCAGAAATGGTTCATTGTCAGGAGCAGATCAGTCTGTATCTCACTCTACATCCAAAAATTCAGTATTCTTCTTATTAACAAAGGACTCTCAAAGAAATATTGGCTTTAGAAGCAACAAAAACTTGGCTTATCCTAGATAGCCACAGTTATATTAAAGTCTCCTCCCAGTCAGTCCCCAAGAGCACAGGGCTATGATAAAGCAACTCAGCACACATGACCGGGGTCTACTCTCCTGCGCTGCAGAAAATCTTTTCACGCTCTACCTCTTAGATAAAGTTGCCTTTTACCTTCTTTTCCTAATCTAGTCACCTTTTCTACCACCTTTGATATTTTACGTGTGCTTGTTATCTGCTGTCTGTGTAACTGCCTAGCTCATTAATATCAATTTAATTTGGATTAAATTGTATGTTTGATTATGGATCACAGATTTGTAACAGAAAGCTGTCTTTGAGAACTTTGCTGCCTTTTTTTTTTTAACTTTATTGAGGTACAATTGACAAATAACGCAGGGAAGTTTAAGGTGTACAACACATCGATTTAATACTCATATGTTGCAAAATACTTAGTATAAGGTTTTCTATCACCTCCATCATTTCACATAATTACCTTTGTGTGTATGCATAGTAAGAGCACTTAAGATTTACTCTTCCAGCAACTTTCAAGTGTGTAATACAGTATCATTAACTATAATCACCATGCTATACATTACATCCTCAGTACTTAATTTATTTTTATCACTGGAAGGTTTTACCTTTTGACCAACATCTCTCTCTGTCTCCCACCCCCCAGGTCCTGGTAACCACCACTCTACATTTTGTTTCTGTGAAATGGCTTATTTAGATCCAAATATAAATGATACTATGCAGTATTTGTTTTTCTCTAATTTCACTTAGCCATAATGTCTTCTTGGTCCACATATATTGTTGCAACTGACAGAACTTCTTTCTTAAGGCTGAATGATAATGCATTGTGTCTATGTGTCTATACACACATATACCTCATGTATGCTTTATCCATTTATCTACTCATGGATACTGAGGTTGTTTCCATATCTTGGCTATTGTGAAAAATGCTGCACTGAACATGGGAGTGAAGATATCTCTTTGAGATTCTGATTTTATTTCATTTTGTTATGTATCCAGAAGTAGGATTGCTGGTTTATATTACAGTTCTATTTTTAATTTTTGAGGACCTCTATACTGTTTTATTTACATTTTTTATTGAATTTATTGAGGCAGCATTCATTAATAAAATTATACACATTGCAAGTGTACAATTGTATTCTACATCATCTGTATATTGTATTGTGTGTTCACCACTCCAACTCAAGTCTCTTTCCATCACCATTTATTCTCTGTATTCTCTCTTTCACCTCCTTCAACCCTCCTTTCCTTCTGGTAATCACCATATATTTTTCTGTGTCTGAGTTTTATTTTATTTTATTTTTGTTTAATCTTTTCACCTTTCTCACCCAGCCTTCCAGATCCCTCTCCCCTGAGAGCTGTCAGTCTGTTCACTGTGTCTGTGAGTGGCTGTACACATTACATTCCTCCCGCAGTGCGCAAGGATTCATTGTGGTTTTGATTTGCATTTATCTGATGATGAGTGATATCGAGTACCTTTTCATGTACTTGTTGACTATTTGGATAGCTCCTTCAGAAAAAATACTTATTCAGTTCCTCTGCCCATTTTTTAATTGATTTTTTTTTCATTTTAGTTGGATGTTAATGCCTTATCAAATTTACAACTTACAAATATATTCTCCCATTTCTTGAGTTGCTTTTTCATTATTGTGATTGTTTCTTTTGCTGTGTAGAAGCTTTTAAATATTATGTACAATATTACCTCACTTATCATGGGTATTACATTCTAGACTCCCCCGTGATAGGTGAAAATCCGTGAAGTAGGAACCTTACATTTATTTTAGTATTTATATATATATATATATTAAGGCTTTATAAACCCTTCTTACATACTTATAAACCATTCCCAGTCCCTTATTAACCTTTCCCACTCCCTTATTAACTTTTTCACACTTTTATAAACACTACTTATGTTCTTAAACATATTCTACACTCTTAAACCTATGTAACTTTAACAGCATACATATACAGTACCGCCAAATCCCACGATATAGTGAAAAACTTGTGATAAATAATTAAATATAATATTTTAAAAAATCCCATGATACAGTGAGGCCGTGATAAGTGAACTGTGATAAAGAGAGGGACAACTGTATAAAATGTTCTATAAAAGCAATAACATTTTAGTCTTGAAGTAGATTATTTTTCACTTATATTGTATCTTCCTGACATTAAAATATGCATAAATAAAACTATAATGCTATTGTTTTAATGAAACAAAAGCATATAAGTAAATATATATATATATCTTTGGCACCATAACTAACAGATATAATGTGAAATAATTGATTAAAATATTTCTAAATAGTACCCAATATTATCTAGTTTTCAAGAGCAGCATTTAGAACATTAACATATTATTGGACCTTGAGGAAAATTCTTATTACTGTAAGAAAATATTTTAAAATATTCTTCCTTAATGGGATAAGTTTGATTGCTATAATGACTTAAATTTTCTTAGTGGAGCTGTTGGAGGTACTGATATAATACCTAAATTCTTATGTTGTTTTTAATTTCAATTAGTTAATATTTTATCTCATTTTGTGTGAGTTTGTTGTTTCCTCAGGTCAGATATTAACTCTGTCCCAATTTCTTAATAGTAAGAAACCAATAAAAAATTAACAGGAGCAGCCTTAGGGGAACTCTGCATTTAAATCGGGTGGCAGTATTTTAATATTCAAATAATTTTCATGTATGTGATAATAAAATTAAATTTCAAAAGTTTTAATGAAAGGAACATATGATTTATTCTACTGGCTATTCATGAATTTATTAATTTTTTTCATAAAACAAACTGCTTAATTTTGTCTTTCTCATAGTGTGTTTTCAAAATACTAGTTTTAGAGAATGTTAATGGAACATAATAAAGCTTAAATTTAACAAAAAATATGTTTTTAACATTATAGGTTTTCTCAGAGCTATACAGCTTGTAATTTGCATTCTGTATATCCAAGCAAATATATGATATTCATTAAAAATAAATGAATAAATCTATTCAAGGGCCCTTACTGAAGATTCTGATTCTAAGAAAACAATGCTTTCTACTTTGATTTGAAAAATATTAAATAAATAGTTTAATTCTTAAAATGTATCAAAAATACTGAAGAAGCAGATTTTTGCACCACTTCTGAAGCTTATGTGATATTAGCCTGATGGTAGACATCTTAAGCTTTATTAGCCTCATGGTATTAGCCTCCTACTATGGGTCCATGCTTGTGATTAGCTCTGCATGAAGATAAATCTGTGGCTAAATATCTCATATCCTTTAAGTCTTAGTTCCAGCATTACAGTTTCAACAATGCCTACACCTTCTCTTCTGTCTCTCCTCTCCCCTCCCCGCTCCTTTCTTCTGCTCTCCTCCCCAGTACCCTTGTATTCCCTTTAAATCTCTCTCTCACATCTTACATATCTCTTAACACAATACATACTTAAATTAGTCATTATGTTTTGTTCATTTACTCCAATGTAAGTTAATGTCCAAAGGGCAGAGATTTTTCTTAATTTGGTTTACTGATGATTTTCAAATGCTTAGATCATTATCTGGCACATGGTAGGTATAAAACAAAAATTAGTTAAAAGAATGAAAACTGTCTCACTTTTCACCAATGATTTCTTAATGCTATGCCCATCATTACTTCTCTAAAAACATAAGTTAGATTGTGGATATCCTTTCAAAATGTTTAAAATTGTTTACCATTAATGGTTTCTCACTAAAGTTGAACATCAAATTCTTAATACGATCTATAAACCCTTCATAATATGATTCAGTGCTCCTTCTCCAATTTCTTTCCAACTCATCTTTTTAAAAAATCTTAAAGCAATAACCCTCACAAAATGCATTTCTACCTCATTCAAACTCTCACTTTGTTTTTACCTTCACGTTCCCCTCCCCCCATAACCTACAATCTCTTCTGCTTGTTCTTTTTAAATGCACACACACACACACACACACACACACACACCAGTTTTTACTAGGTTGAAAGCTTCTCAAAGGAAAATAAAATCATGTTTATAATGATAAATTTAACATTTAGCATAGTGACTGGCACATGGAAAATATTAAATTAGTATTTGATGAATGCATAAAGTTAACTTACTATATAACTGAAAGTTCCTATGTGATGTTCTTTCAATAGCATATAAAAACATTTTTTAAAGGTTTTCATCAAAACTACCTAAAATCACAATTTTCACTAAGAAAGTATAAGCTGTATTGTAAATAGAAAATCCCAAAACTTATGAGTTTAACCCCCTTTTCTTCTTCATTAAGTGTGTAAAGATAACCTATCTTTCCATTAAAACCATTTTATTTTTGTCTGTACTATAATATCAACTATTTATTCAAAGTGTACAACTCCCCAGGTATCCAGGTGATTGAAAATGATATTTCAAGGCAACGTTTCCTGAATCTAGACTTCTTTGAACCCACATAATGTTTTCAACAGACACTTTTCATACATTGTCTATTCAATTGAATGGAATAAACCCAGAGAGTCCTGCGCTTGAACATAAACACGTTGTGTGTCCTATTACTGGTCCTAGCCTTTACCTTAGCATGCTTCTCTGTGGCAAGAATGGATAAGAGGCTAATTCTTATATTCTTTTGTCAGCCATCACTTTCTATATTTTTTCTTTCAAAATAAATCCATCTTGCTATATGACATTGATACATTTCTCCCAAGTGCTACTGCATATGGGACCAGACATGCATGACGCTACAACGTTGGGATCTCATATACATTGGTGGCTGGAGTGTAAATGAGAAAAGCAATTGCAGTGGAATTATTCTGTTTCTCATAAAACTGAAGCTACACATATACCTCGAACAGTGTGCCCCTAGGTCTGTACCCCAGAGAAATGGCGGTCAGATTCACAACATGAAGATCAGTGCACCAGTGTATGTAGTGAAAAAATATTAAAGGCATTCAAAATATCTTTGATATGTTAAGTCAGCAAATCTTCTGAGGTATAATCATACAGGTATGAAATAAATAATAGTTATTAATATAAATATTTATAAAAATTGATTACAAAGCTATGTATTATGGAAAACTTACAGAGTAATATACACAGTATGCAGCATATACTTTTAAATGGGTAGCATCTAAGATGTAAGGACACATAATATGGAAAATATATATATTATTTTTCTCTCAGCTAAAAAGTGAAAATTGACCATAATCTGAAATTCTGTGTCCTTCATGAAGTACCAATAATTGTTTATACTCAATAAACAATCCTTAAATAATCCATACATGTTCTCTGATCATTTTTAAGTAGATTGGTTGCGCTTCAGTTGTATGAGTTCTTTATACAATGTGGATATCTCCAGAGTTGTTTACAAATACTTTCTCCCATTCAATTGGTTACTGTTTTGCTTTATCGGTGATTTCTTTTGCTGTGCAGAGCTTTTAAGTTTGATATAGCCCCATTAATTTATTTTTGTTTTTACTCCCCTTACCTCTGGGATTGAATTAATAAATTTCTCTCTAAGACCAAGGTGCATATGTCTATTATCTGTTTTCTTTTATGTAGTTTATTGTTTCAAATGTAGTATTTATGTCTTTGATCTAGTTATGGTAGTGGAAGATAAGTTGACTTTGGGTGCTGGGTACACAATGCAATATGTAGATCATGTATCATAGAAACTTATAATTGAAAACTGTGTAATCTTATTAACCAATGACACCATAATACATTTAAAAAAACAAAAACAACATACATACACATGTAGTAAGGTGTAGATGAAAAATGTAATCCAAACTTGGATGTTTGTAGTCACTTGAAAATTTCTGCTAGTTAGTTTAAGAGAAGCTGATAATCAAATGGGTTTGAAAGCTGGGATCACAGAGTTCCTGGACTATTTATGGCAATCTTTCTTGTCACCTGAAGGGAGCTTGCCAGGGGGAAAAGGATTAGTTTTGATTTTAAAGTTTTCTTTACCCATTAAATATGAAACATTTTTTTTGAATTTGAATGCCTTTTTAGCACATTTGTTGTGTCCCTAGGATGGAGAATAATTAAGCAATTATTTAAAATCACTAAGTTAATATTGGGATCTGAGCCTTTGCATTAGGGATATCAATATTCATAATGAAATTGGAATTTTTAAACCAGTGTGTTATCAATAAAGAATGAAGAGAAAAATCAAGAAAACATATTATAGAACCACAGTGGTATGCTTGAAAAACTGCTTAAAATTTGTCAATATAATTTGGATACCTACTCAAATCATTTAAAAATAAATGCCATATGGATTAATAAGTTTAATATAAATATTAGAGTACAAGTAAGTAGAGGTAAACAGGCATTTATTTTCTGAAATGGGACGAAAGCAATTATAAATAGGCAAAAACTAGTTTCAAATTTTTTCATGACATTAATTCAATAAATACAGATTAAGACAACTTGATGTTAATATCCCTATAAGTTTATAAAGAAATAATTTATTATGCTCAATATTGTAAAAGTTGTATTAAATGAACATTCTAATTCATTCTTAAGAATGACATGCTTAATTTTAAAGATTCTTGAAAAACATTTGCTAGGTCATTCCATAACTTACTATTTTGTATTCAGTTTAACTCCATAATTTCTCTTTCAGGAATTTTGAAGAATTATCACTGAAACTTAAGTATTATTACATACAGTTAGGATACCACAGTTTTATCTTTAACAGAAAAAGTGAATACTGTGTTTATTGATTAAATACGGTATGACACATACAATATGTGGATTACCATGCATTTATTAACGGTTTTATTAAAAATGTGTGGTAAATTATGCTTAAAAATTATTATTCAGTGATAATTGCAAAACTCTAAATGTTATATGTACAATCATTCAAATTTTATATTCCTACAATGTGGGAAATACAAACAGTAATTGTTTCTGTGAAAAGTCATTAGTGTCATGATTTTTATTTTCTCCATATTATCTATGGTGATCATGTATTTCCTGTACATCAGAATGAATCCTGATTCTAAAATAATGCAAAAAAATGGTTTAAATGCCTTCAGTTAGGTATATACAAAGAAAATGAATAGACGTTCAGCATTCATATTCTTAAAACACAGAGGGAAGAACCTGGCAAAAGTTTTCTTTAAAACTGCACGCAATTAACATGGGATGCCCACTGGAAAATGAAAAAGCTAGTTAAATTTCTAGAATAAGAGTATTTCTATGTTTTATTTTAAATAAAAGGAACTAAAGGAGGCAGTTTTTTATTTGATAGGATAATTTATAGTTGAAGCAAGATCATATAGGTATTTTAGCAAAGAATATATTTTATATTCTAACTTCCTATTGCTATTATAAAATATTCCCACACATTTGATAGCTTAAAAACATCACGTATTTCTTATTATAGAGCTCTGGAAGGCAGAGGCCGCAAATGGGATTCACTGGGCAAAAATTAATTTATCCTGAGGCCTGTAGTCCCTCTGAAAGTTGAAGGATCTATTTCTTTGCACTTCCAACTTCTGAAATCTGTCTGAATTCCTTGATTTTGGTCTCGTGTTTTTCTGATATCTGATTCTGTTGTCACTTTTTCTCTATCCCTTTGCTCCTGTTACTGGCTGTTTTTTCTCCCTGCTTCCAGCGTGATACGACATTCCTTCACTCTAACTCTGATGCTTTCCTATTGCATAGACGCTTATGATTTCTTTAGGCTCACACCAATAATCTGGGATAATTTCCCCATGTCAAAACCCTTGAACTTTATCCACCTACAAGGCTTATTTTGCCTTGTAAGGTAAGATATTCACAGGATTCAGAGATTAAGGTATAGGCATGTTTTGGGGCCCTATTTCAGCTTACTATGTGTTCAATGAAAACTAACATTAATTTAGAGGATCAAATAAAATAGCTTTTTAGTAGATAAGATGATGGTCTAATATCAAATTGTTCTCTATGTATGATACATGTGTAATTTCTGATTAAATTCATGACAATTTTTAGAAGGTGGTTAAACAAGTACATTGACTTTAGTGAATAGATTAGTTGAGAGATTAAAGAGCTTTTATATATTTGACAAATTCAATGATATATCAATAAAATATACATCTAACTTATCACATATCAAAAAAATAAGTAAAATACATCAACATTTATTTATATATCATCTTCTTAAATATCATTCTAAAGATATGTAAGTTATAGGAGTCTAAACCTATATGTACCATTCAAATTCTATGATTAGTTAGAAAATACATTTATATTATTTAGTATTCAAACAAAAGTTCTCAGAGTTAAATAAAAAATGTGCTCTTGGAGCCAAAGCAACTAAAAGTCTAAGCAGTTAATCTCTCAGTGACTAACTACCTCTTCATAAATAAGTAGAAAATTTGGTAATGTATTTTAGCATACCTACCCTGTTTCAAATTTTAAAACCTAATGCATGGTTAATTACTTTTAAGTTTTTATATATCATTCATGGTAGGGAGGTGTTTGATTTTGAATGCCCATAGCTGTCAAAAATACCTTAAATTCATTGGTGAAAAAAACATACATGAAGGATACATAGACACGGACAACAATATGGAGATTGTTTATGAAAGTGAGGGGCAGTCTGGGTGGAAGATGGCAAATGGGGAAACGTCGTCGTCGGCAGCCGTCCGTCTCGAGAGACGATGGTGTAGCTTCTTAAGAGTCTATCTGCACCGCCGAGAATGGCTGTGCAGTCCGACTCCGCAGTGACACGGTATCTGTCTCCTCCCGTGTTGAATCGACATCTTGTGATGACGCTGGAGTGTCCTCTCCAGTGAAGCTGAAGCTACAGAGCCTGGGCAGGGTGATATGGAGGGTCTGCTGTTGCCCATGCAGCAGACCCCCCCTCTCTTCGCAGCTGAAGGGTCCAAGGGAAAGACGGAGTCAATACAGCTTGGCTTCAGGTGCGCCGCAGGAGTTGCCAGTGTTGACTACAACGTCAAACCGCCTTAGGGACTCCGGCTCTGGATTTTCTGTCGGGGTTTACTCCCTTAGCCTTTCCCCTGAAGAGGTATGCCGCAAGGCAGCGGTTTGGCTCAGTGGATTGAGCGTCGGCCTGCGAGCTAAGTGTCGCTGGTTCGATCTTCCAGTCAGGGCACATCAGAGAAGGAAAACTCTGACTCCAAAATGGGGAAACGTAATACATCTGTAATAGCATAAACAATTAGAAAAAGAAAAATAAATGGTCATTAATTTTCTCATAAGTACCTGTATCCTTTAATCCTGGTCTTGTTAAGATCCAGTAATGTTAACTTATTAGAATGATGGGTGGGCAACATATAAATACATGTATCTGGTTTTTGCATATTTAAAATAATTTTGTGTTTAAATTAATAAAATAATCCCTCATTTTAAATAATTGAAGATGTCTCAGTTGACATAGTGAGTTCAATTGCTAGTTTAAAATCATATTTCTTATTATTATGTAATTAAAAATGTAAACAGTGCTATGGTTGAGAATCTAATGTCTTTAATGGTTAGATCAACTAGTCAGTTGATGAATTAAAGTACTCATTTCTTTGATTTTGCTAAAATAAGTCATTTACTTAAATATAACTAAACCTCAGATGAAATACATTTATTGAATTATACCCTTTGCATTGTACTTAACAGACAGGGGCAATACCTCCAGCAACTTATTCTTATAGTATTTGCATAACAGAAAATGTGAACTTAAGTTAGATAAGTAGCAGTTATGCATTGTTTTAAATAGGTTCAGTTTTTTTAGTTCTTGGAAAGTGTGAATAGAGGATTTTTAGGGAAGTAATACTATTCTGTACAATATTATGATGGTGGGTATATGTCATTATATATTTGTCCAAAACCACAGAATGTGCAATACTGAAAAGGGATTGTAAGGTAAACTATAGACTGTGGCTGATTATAATGTCATCAACATTAGTTATTTCTTCTTAAAAAAGAAAACAAACAAGGAAAAACATTCTGATGGGTGACTTTAATAATGGGAAGGCTCTGCATGAGTGTGGGTAGAGTTTTATAGGAAATTTTTGTACCTTCCAAGTAAATGTGCTGTGAACCTAAAGCTGCTCTAAAAAATAAAGTCCATTAAAAATACATTTAGAGCAACCAAGCAAATTCAGTTTGATTCAGTAGGGTTGCATTCGGTTCAAATATCTTGAGTATTGCACAGTACCAGACATTGCTATAGGTATTGATAATTTTAAATATTAATTTTAGAAATGACACCATGCTCTCTGACATACTGTTTGCAAAGAGTATTTTTGCATTTCTATTAATTCTAAGATAGTTTTTAATTCCTGCTCATGATATTAAGCCAGTATTATTGAAACTACATGTATTTTCCTTTTTCATTTCTGAGCCTGAGTGTGGTATTATTAGTTCTATACAGCAAGTTCTATTATTCTTTAAAACCCAAAAGAAATGCTCCCTCTCTGTGACATATTGTTTAGTCATTCTTGGTATTCTAAGTTGTTTCTTCTATGGTTTCAAAGACCACTTGTCTTTTATACCTGTCATCATCTCGCATTTATTTATTAATCTAAATAGCCATGTGTCCCCTGACTGAGGACTCTTGGAAACAGAAAGAATATCATATTTACCTTTGTAATGCCAGTAAGTTTCATAGATACTAGCAGCAAATTAAATATGCTCAATGAACATTTATTGTTCATTAAGTTAGTAATGAAATAGAGATGATTGTATCATTGAATTAATAATTAAGAAAAAGACACATTACAAGGGTGACTTTAAGAAAATACTAAGCATATAAATATGATCACTCATCTACTCTTGTTTTCTATTTCTCTGGCTTTTAATAGTAAAGCCAGTCACTGTAAGAATTTTACATTTGGTATTTTAGTTTCTTCAGGCAATCATAAATATAGTAGCTTTATGGAAAAGCAGTCAGCTCTTTATTTCTGGGAGTCACTGAGGTTTTCACCCAGGAGCATAATGCTGAAAGTCTTGGAGAGTCATTTTCACATCAACTATTGCACCCTACAGTACTCTTCAACAGGTAACACTGGGCTGATTTCCTTTAAGTATCATCAATTCTAAAGGAATCTGTTGTAACTAGATGGCATTCATGTTACTTAAATATCTGCTGACTGTTAAAGAAGTATTTCTGTTCTACCAAACCATTTATGTTCATTCAATGCTCGCTTAAATTTCACTGAGATTCTTGGGGGGAAAATGATTTAAACTTGTTATCTCAGCCTTTGCTACTCAGTAAAAATAATAATAAAAGTAAAAAACACAGATACTATAAATCAAACACAATAATCAAATTCTAATTTCAGGAGAAGCATTCAATATTAAAGCATGCAACTTTGAACTTGATACACATTCATACTTCAATATAAGTAAATAACGGGATACCCTTGCTGCCAAGAAAACCACCTTTTCTTTCACCACAGTCTGGCATACCTGTTATGATTTGGTTGGTCCCTAATATTAAGGACCATACAACCGTTAAACGAGGAAGTAACTTTCCTGTATCTTTTCATAACTTTACAGTAAACTCTAACTTAAAAAAAAGCCAGAAACAGAGGTATAATAGAATATGAGAATTAATTAGATTTTATGCTTTATATTTAAATACATAGTCACCTAATTAAGACAAAAAAAAAAAAAAACATAGGAAGAGCTGTTTAGTTGTTCCCACTCTAGGATACACACACACATACAGAGGAGTAGGCAAAATTATAACTTTATAAGGAACTCTGTTCCAGAGTGTGCCTGAGTATAGCAAGTAGTCCACAAGAATGTGTAAATAATGAAAGCCAGCAATTAGAAGCACTTAGGAGGTTGTACCTAAGTACGTTGTGCTATTGTGACATTCTTCTGAGTTCATAAAGCTACTGTAATAATCATAACTTGCATGATTTTTTCCATATGAACAAGTGTAAATCTGCTTTTGTTCACCCCTGTATATATCTCCAAGCAAGAGCTATTTGTTCCTCCATCCCTAAAGCTAGAGTAAAGGGATTCTTATTGAAGTTCGGTCAGGTTGTTTACACAGACATGACACTCCTAGTAAGAACCCAGAAAATGACGCAGGTGCCAGGGCACTTTGTGTGCCATGCCATGTTCCCTAGACAAGGTTTTTGTGTTACTAACCACTCCTCTCTCTTTGAATCCTGTTGTGCAAAGTCTCTTTGAGTCTCCAAAATGTTGAATTGGAAGACAAATCAACACATCACTCCAGATATTCCTTCTTAATTTACTTACATCCAGTATGTTCTTCTCGGCTTTGGCCTCACATAATAACATAACTGCCTCACAGGGTCACGTCACTGTACAGTGTCAGGGAGCACATTCCCTTTGATGCTATAAAACATGTCAGACCCTTTTCAGTAGAGCAATACTGCTGATGCACTCTGGCCATGTGAAGATTAAATTAATTCTTCAGAGAAATCAGCACGCAGCTGACAAAGTTGGATACATTAAAATCTTAACTTTTAAGTGACTCTAAAGAATTCGGCAGACATCACAGTTTTTGCTGTGTATTAATTAATCTAAATTCTAGGAGCATAGTGAGTTATAATTCTTAACCTTTAATTGCCTTAATGTCCCACTGAAATGTAAGAATCAGAAAATGACATTATACCCGTGAAGTACTACCACAAGACATTGGTTTTATTTAGATCAAGTGCATTTCTGAGTAGAAATGAGAGAATGTTATGATAGACACCTAGCCACCGAGATCTTTTTATGATGCTCCTTTACATTCCTTAAGTGTGGAGAAAATCCCTGAATGCTTTTTTACCTTCTATTAAGTTGTATTACTTTTATTCATTTCCTGAATGTACTTAGTTATTACCTACTTATATTTCCAGAAAACCTACAATTTAACATGCAGTTTTAAAAGTAAGATTGGTCAGTATCATCCACTTTCTAATTTAAAAAAATTTTTTTTTGAGATAAAATTAATTCATGGGATGACTTAGAAATAATTGACATGGTGGAGTCATCAAATCCATTGCTTTGGTGTGACTTTAATTTAAATGTTACTTTCCATAACTAATAGATTTTAAGGTTCATACGTTATTTTTTGTTTGCTTATTTTCTACATTTTTCTACAAACAACTTGTTAGGTATCACTTGTTATAATCAGTATATTTTGTTGCTGTTAAAAACGTTTTTATTTTAATTACTATAATTTGTATGAGGGCATGTTCTTTTTATGCTTTGCTTTTAAAATTATATTTTATAAAAAATAGTTGCTTATATGTTGCATTTGCTTTTCTTTAGTTTCTGACTATATTGTATAATCATATCATCAACAAATTATTCAGGTTCTATCTTTAAATTTAAGTTTTTCAAAAACTTTAAAAGCATTTTCTGAAATAAAATAAACTTCTTAAATATAAATTTATTTAATAGTTTTATTTCATAATGACCCTCACACTTATATAAGTGTACATTTATTCTGTTGCTTTAGGAAATTTTTTTATTCTTCTGGAATACCAGGTGCACATTAGAGAGTTGCCTTTGTTTTCACTTCGCAGTATTTTTAGCTTGAACTATAAAACAGGTACTCAACTAATTTCAAAAATTTGGGGAAGAGATTATCTATTCTTATTGTCCATGAGCTCCTGCCCCACTACTACCAATCAAACCATCAGAATAAATTTATCTGATAATGGAGATGAAATATGCATAGTCATAGTTCAGACTTTCTTTCTTCTCCCCTACCCTCTTTTTTCTTTTTCTTTTTGTCAATACATAAGTAATCTTTCTAGACACAGGAATGAGGAAAAATAAATGACAATCATTCATCTTGGGGGCAGCAAATTCCTTTGCAATGGCCTTGGTATGTTATTGGTTCTGTAAAATGAAGAACTCTAAAATCTAGAAATGAGGAAAATAGTTGAAAGCCTCAATTCAGCTACACTTCTCAATTGTTCCTCCTGCTCCAGATATATCATCAGGACCAACATTTTCTCACAGACTTTGGAAGACATTAGAGAAAGCTTACGATCACAACTTCACAGAGAACTACACTACCTGTAACATGAGTTAGGACCTCTGGAGAAAATCCATTTAGAACAACTGTGACTAGGAAGACTAAAGCTTCTGTTATAACCAAGGGGCTTTTCTACATGCACAATGGAACGCTGCTGTGATTCTAATCTTAGCCATCAGTCACTGATATCAGAAATCAGGCGGTAGTTGTACTGCTCTTTCTAAGGAGCAAGCGATGCCTAGATGCCTAACTAACCTTTTCAGGAAGACCCCCCTACAGCTGATGATGATGCTCCAGAAAGCATGAGTCTAATAGAAACAAATCCTTTTGCAAGATTATCAGCAGAAGAGAGTTTGAATTCCAATGAAGATTGGATTTAAAATACACAGATTTTCCGTTTAGCAGTAAGTTCGTCTTTGGTGAGTGAAAAGACACTCTGCTCATTATCCATGCTCCTCACCAAGCTCTTCTCCAGGCTGGCGTTCCATGACACAGCTGTCCAATGGTCACACAGCACTAAATTTAAAATGCAAGCACAGGGCGTTTTCAGTATTTAGCCACTCTAATTTTCTTATTACCTTATTTTATACCTTTCTAAGCCAGGAAAAAATTTATAAACAAACTTCTTGAATTCAAGTGCATCTTCCAGATGTTTCCAGATTCATTACCTAACACATGGTCTTATTATGACTCTGTATTTGTTAGTCATATAAGCATTGACAATTGTTTATGGATTCACATAGAAAAGTTTTGGGTTCCATTACAGAAAATTCTTCCATTTAAAGATTACAGCTAATACACATTATATAAATATAAAGATGTCAATTTTAAATTTTGAACTGTTTTTAAGCTTTCAACTTTCCTGTTTGATCATTTGTATTATAATGTGATACTGAGTTAAAAAATTTATATTTTATTTTCTTAATTTAATTCCATTGATATATAGTTGTTTTTATTGTTTTATTAAGATAAATATTATGCCTATAAACAAAGGACTTTAAAACCTAATATCTTTTCTATTAATATCTACATGGGAGAAAAAGTAAAACACTGGTGATAGTAGCATAAGTGTTAATACTTAGCCCTTTAAAATTCTTACCTAAGCTTTTGTACACTGTATTTTTTAAAAAATGACCTATACTATCTATGTTTAGAAAATAGTAGAAAGGGATCTAATATTTCTGGTGAAGCAGACCTGAGAAACCTGCATTGGCTTTGAAAAGCAGGAACTATATGATACAATGTAACATGGAAACTAGTTTCTTTTTCTGTCTGTGCAACTAGATCCTATCCCACCATTTCCACAAATAGTACTAACTATCTCCCTTTGTCAGTGGAGTGGAGGAAGGGAGCCTAGGCCATCATACTCTATCCTACTTCCTTAGCAATACAGAGAAGTTAAAACAGCGAACTGCTGTGAAATGGCCACCTCTTAAAATGATTGCTGTTCTGATAATAAATTCAAAACCGTGGACAGTACTCATGCCAAAAGGAGATTTCACTTGGGGTAGTGAACACACAGTACAGTATATAGATTCTATGTTTGTGGAATCATGCACCTGAAGCCTGTACAATTTTGTTAACCAGGGTAACCCCAATAAATTAAACAAAAAGGAAAAAAAAAACAGTTTGGTACTGGCATAAAATAAACACATACACCAAAGAACAGACTGAGAGCCCCCAAATGAATGTCTGTATATATGCTCAATTAATATTTGACAAGAGAACCAATAATATTCAATGAGGAAAGATGATTTTTTTCAACAAACTGTGCTGGGGAAATTCCCTAACACATGCAGAAGAATGAGACTGAACACTTATCTAACACCACTCACAAAATTAACACACAAAAAAAGATTAAAGATGTAAACATAAGACCTAAAACTTCTAGAATGAACATCGGAAAACACCTCCTGCCATTGGTCTTGACAATGACTTTTTAATATGGCATTGAAAACACAAGCAACAATAGCAAAAGTCAGTAAGTGGGGCTACATCAGACTAAAAGTATTCTCCACCACCAAATAAAATACCAATTGAAAAGGCAGCCTATGGAGTGGGAGAAGATATTTGCAAATACTATCTTGGATAATATCCAAAATATATAAGTAACTCATACAACTCAGTAAAAAGAGTCAAATTAAAAATTGTGCAGAGGAACTGAATAGTTATGTTTTGTTTTTGTTTTTCAAAAAGCATACGAATGGCCAACAGGGACATGAAAAGGTGCTCAATATCATTAATCGTCGGGAAAGACAAGTGAAACCCACAGTGAGATATCACCTCACACTATTAGACTGTCATCAAGAAGAAAAGAGATAACAACTGCTGGAGAGAATGTGAGAAAATGAAAGAAACTAGCTTCACCTCCATGGGCATCTGTAAATACATATAAGTGATAATATTAAATTTCTTGCTTTTGGTTTTTTACAAGACGTCAAAATATCAAAATAAAATTAGCATTTGTTTTTTGCATTACTCACTTAGTGGCTTCCTTTCCATTGGCAATTCCTCCACTTATTTCCAACTCTCATTAATTTTTGAGCAGACATAATTCTCCTTTCAAAGATAAGACCATCAGTTTCAGCCAGAAGACCAATACATCAAGCTAGTAGCAACATAAACCTGGCCAACGCTTCTCCTTTTGTCCATCCTATCAGCCTATAGGGTTGCCTCATTCATTGAGCAAGAAAGAAGAAGCAACCATTACTACCAGCTTAGAGAGTTGAAAAAAACAAGTAACCAACCTCATTCATCCCACAGGAATTTAGTGTATAAAATTTAGAGATCTGTCATGGTATTGTATATAGAAGTTGATCCTTCCACCTGAATTCATAAATGCAGTCCAGGTCCAGGCACTACATAACAAGGATAAAAAGAAGAAAAGCAAAGGAAAGAATATGCCCCATTTTCCCCCCAAATAGCTCAATAACATACATATTAAATTTTAGTATATGTCCATTTAATCTTTTTGGTTTCTTATCACAAAGTTTAATACACAGTTATTTCTATTGTTAATTCCAATTTTCAAACTTTTTATAGATAAGATACATGAATATTTCATTACAAGATGCTTCTTAATTCATTATTGTACTACATGAGCACTAAAATAGGTTCCTTGATTAGATGATAAATATAAGGTCCAAACTGAAATATTTTAAGCTCTACATCACTTATCATATCAGACATATTTGATTATTAGTGAACATTCGATCAAAGTCCAAAAAGAGCAACTATTCTGGTTAAGACTTATCAGTATTTACCTAAAATTAGCAGCAGTAGATCAATGTAATCTGTCTGCCAGCTATGAGCTGATCCAGGTTCTGTCAATAGGCAGTCACATCGGCTTATACTTTCTTCTTGTTCACAAAGTGGCTACAACAAACAATTGTGTATATTGTACAGTAACCTGGTTAGGTTTCTTCTCTGTGCCCAGAGCACTTTATTCATTTTGATACAAATGGCCTTGGGTCCCCTCTTGAGATTTGAGCCTAAAAACCTGACCCTCTATTATCCATATATTAAGGATCTATCGATCTATCTCCCTATCCATCATCATTCATATATCACCTCTCTGTATTTTATATATATATATCTGTGATACTGAACATGCCTTTCTATCCACAGTTCCTAATGCAAAAAGAGGCAGTCCTTTATATTCCATGTGTATAACCCATTTCAATAGCTGCTCCACAAGGGGTCACCAATATGATTTTTAAAGCAGGCTTCTTATACTCCTGCACTGAAACTGTACAATTCTTTTTGGTGATTATCTGTAGGAAGGAGTTATTCTAATCAAAGTATATCCAGACAGCCTTTTGCCTTTTTATTCCTCCCTTCTACCCTCTGGTCACCAGATGTAACTTGGCACTTTGGCAGGCTCGGGTTAGTCCTTAGGTACTTTCAGGTTGGGTTAACTATCCCACTGCTGAGTCATTTGTGTAATTTTTATCTTGTAAGTGGTCACCTTGCTTGAGTGACCTCCCATCAGCCATGGCTTAGAAGACCTTTAGTCATCAAAGGTTTCCACCACCACTTTTCTTATTCACTCACCATAAAAATTAACAAATAGCTATCACTTAAATTACAGCATCAGGTTTTTAAAATTTTATCTTTAAGTTATAACTTACATTCAACATCATTTTGTGTCATTTTCAGGTGTACGGAATAGTGGTTTAGTTTCACGGTTTGATTTAATTATCCTGTTTATCAATATATACATATAAAGCTTAAATAAAGAAGAATAGAGCAGGAGAAAAGGTGGGAAAAGCACAATCATAAACAAATTCAAAAACTTACAGGTCCCCCTCTCAGGTTATGCAACAAAATAAAACAAGCCTATATCATTAATATTTTCATCCATATACAATAAAAACAACTGTTCATTGAGAGCTACTCCTAGGGGGGTTTACAGCTTTAAATGGTTTATACTAACCACTTCCTATTGCAAAACAAGAAGTTTATAGTAGTGCCCCTTCATTTTGCAGATTCTCAAGTCCAGCAACCATTCCTTTAGCCCAGTGGCTCTCTTGAGCAGAGAGTGAGGGAGAGAGATACTGTTTGTTCCCAACCCACGAATCCAGGGAACATTTGGCAATGCCTAGAGATAATTTGGTTGCCGTAAAATTGAGAAAGTGCCACTGGAATCAAGAGATTAAAGGCCAAAAGTGATGCTAAATATCTTACAAATTATAAGACATGTCCCCACAACAAAGAATTACCTGGCCCACAAGTAAACAGTGGTGAGTTTTAGGAACATGCTAGCTTTAGGAGGCTGATGTAAGTTATGCTCATCCACTTAGCCTCAAATTATAAAATTGAATAAATTCTGGAAGGTACCATTCCAAAAAGTACCCACATCAGCTTAGAGTCCATCATCTCTTAGTTATAAGCCAGGTAAATCTTTACCGTCTTGTTAAGTCTCTCATATCCTCAAGCATGAGGAAGTGATCCCAGGCAGATTAAATTGTCCTACTTTTGTTTTTTTCTTTTTGGTACACAGTTTCTAATTTTTCTCTTTATTAATTCTAAATTAACTGATGTGTCATCATGGGAAATTGAAATCTATGGATACATTTTTAATTTCAGAAAGTGTATTTGATTCTTTATCAAGTCTGTTCATTCTTCATTTCAGAAGATCTATTTGATAATTTATCAAGTCTTTTCATATTTTAGACCTTGGCTTTTATTTCTTCAAATACATGTGTTTTATAAACTGTGTTTATTATGTCCAATATCTAAAAGCCCTTGTTGATATATCACAAGTTTCCATGTCTTCTGCTGATTCTTGACTATAATGGCATTTTATTTGAGTACATTTTGATTAAAAACTGCTATCTTAACTTACAAATTATATGTAAATATCCATGAGGTTTAGAACAAAAGGAAATTTTCAAGGAAGATTAATGCAAAGATTTACCAGTCTGTGGGTACTACTGTTTTACAACCCAGAAATATGCTCCATAGATTTTAGTCTGGAAATGTAGTAGCAGCCTTCATTACTACTATAACCCATGTTATTAGTAATAAAGGACCTGCTATATATAAATAAATATAATTTGCATCTGAATACATTATTTTCTAACTTATTTGGTTATTCTCACAAGTAATACAAAAGGAGATAAAATTATGTAATACCTTTTTTGAGCCAAATAGTTATTTGATTAGAGATTGCAAAGAATGGGAAAATGAGAATATATAGTCTGCTAAAGGCAGAAATTCTGTTTTTTATAACCACCTCAAGGTGTATATATCACATAATATGATTGTATAAATTGAAAAATTCTGTAGCAAAAATTGATCACAACATCATTTCCTTTTAACCCTGGACACAAGCTGAAATTCATTCAAAACAGAAAAAATAAAATAAAACATTAACAAGAGATCATGATTCACATATGAAATGAAATCTATTTATTTTGCTTAAAATATTTTAATTTTTTTGAATTCAAAATGAGGGATATAAATGTGATTATTCAGAAAGTAAAAAAACAAAAATGTTACAACTATATTTCTTGAAAATTATGTTACAATAAGATACCAGCTTGAATCCTATTATAAATAATTTGGAAACATTATCTCAGAGTTGTTTAATTTTACACACAAAATTCCTACTAATAAAATTATACATACTGAAACTAACATCTATTTTGCAGTTACCAAAAATCAGCTGATTTTTGACAAAAATAGTATGATTTGAGATAACTAATATCTGTATGTGGGAGAACTGTCTGAATTATAAAAGGCTACATTTTCTTTATCATATATACAATAAAAATTCCACTTAAATTTTTAAAAACTATAAGTAAATATAATTATTCTAATAAATAGTAAAATGTTGGTGTCAAGTTAAAATAACTTTAGTACTTTATTGGGCAGATTTAGCAACAGAATATGTTTGTTTTATTTTCAATAATATATTCACATGGTCTGTAGAACTGGTGGTAAACATTTATGGTAATATTTCTAACAAGACAGAACTTAACAATTATTAACTACTCGACTGTAGCACTTAGGCTTACATGGCTCTAAAGTAATCATGTCTTACATATATAAATCTGCTTACAATAAAACATCCACTAAGGTTTTAAAAAGTGCACTTTACAACTGATTGTAGGCTATAGCTGTATCATATTTTTAATGTTATGGTACAAAGAGGAAATGATTAAAATATTAAAATATGTTTAGCTATAGCTCTCAAATATTAGTATGTCTTGCAAATTAAACTTATGTGTGTTGTCCAAGTTATTTAATGTCACTAGATGAATAAACTTTATTATAATTCTTTAAAACGATTAACAAGAGAATCAGAGTACAAACACATGGTTCAACTCTCAAGAGAGATTTTTTTTTTTTCGGACTATCAGCGAGTGCTAAATCTTGAAGACTTTCCTAATGAATCTTCATTCTCTGTCACATATATAATACCTTTCTCTACCTTTCTCAACTGCTGTAGAGCATCCATTTATATTGAAGAAAGATATGACATGGACGACAGGTGAGTCCCAACAAATTGTTCCCCACCCCTCAGAAATCCTCTCTTCTCCTTTAACTATACCCCTTCCATGACTCTGATTACCACTACTAACAACTCACCGTTACTACAAACCCATAGCAACCTTATATGAATTCAAATGTCATCTCATGAAACATTTGTGTAGCTTTGATCAAATATATGAATAATGGAAAGAGTACAGAACTCTTTTATTTTGAAGTGTAGAGCACCTTATTGATTATCCAATTCACTTTTAAGACCAGAAGGGAGAAAAATGGGTAAAGGGGAAGTATTTGGGACAGAATACCCTAAGAAGAGCATTTCTTCTCATTCTCTAGGCCAAAAACTAAATACCAATGCTCACCGCAGCCATTCGTTATTTTTGGTACTGTCTGAATACAGTTTTTCTCATTTTCTCTCTCTTTCTGAGCTATTATTTTCTTATGTGAATAGTAAATACATTGTTTTGCAGACTTCAGTAAATCACATATAGAAATTCTTCAGAACAATTTTGTTTCTATTCATTTTCATATCTCATCTATACAAACCCCTCCTACCCCACAGATACCTAGTTTATATAAATTTATTGTAAATTTTTATAGTAAAAGACTATTTAACTTTGAATTTGACCTATGGGTTTATTCTAATCTTAAATTTAACAGAGAAAATGTAGCTGAATACAGATAGTTTAAGTGATGTAATATCACTCAAGACACAGGAGACTTTTCATATGAAAGAGAAAATGTAAAAAAACAAAAACAGACACACCTGGAATTTGAACCATGGCTAGTGGTAGAATTTTAAAATGTTTTCTGTATTGGGGAATGAGTAAAGTAAGTTGAATTGCTTTGTTGATAGTCATGGTATAATGCAAGTATATTACAAAGTATAATACAAGACACTCTCCTAGTGAAGGATACGTTTCTATGATGCTGGAAACACTATATTTTTCTTTTACTTAAAAACTATACCATGAACTACTTTATCATTCTGTCAGTGACAACAGCTAGAAAACATGAAATGTTTGACTATTTGTATACCAGGTAATTTAAAGAAAGTTTTTCAAGAATTAATGTATCTAACATTTTGCTTAGTGACAATCAAATTGCATAATGAGACATTTTAACTTACCGTAGTATCAGCTTCAAACTTCATGTCGAAAAATTATGTGAGGTTGGTAAATATTTCACTATAACTATTTGGTGTGAACTACAAAAAGGGTCTTCAGCTAGTGTGTTTTAGTCGGCTGGATTACTGAACACCCTACAAAGATGTGATAGCAAACTTTTGAATATGATCTCACATATAGTTGCACCTATATTGACAAATATGTCTATCTGGTTGAAGTTAGATTGAGTGGCCCATGTCACCCAATGTAAATACAAATAAAACAGAGTGAGATTTACTTGCATACTGGCTTGTGAAATCTAATCAGTAATACAGAATTAGTGTAAAATTACTAGAAAATCTAAGAATTTTTCTGCCTGAAAATTTAAGTGATAGGTCCACCAGTTAGTTACATAGGCTTGTTGGCTAACATAGTAAATAGTATAGGATGGTGAAAGACATTGATTTTTTATGAAATTGCAATTTATACTGTCAATTTTGTAATGTTTATTTCACTCTTTTAGTCCTTTTGTAATAGCCTCTCCAAATTCTAATAGTTAAACATGTTTAGAACATGAACTGAAATCATTGCCAATAAATGAGATTAAACCAGCTTATTGGAAATGTAATATAATAGTGTAATATAATGTTAACTAAGAGTGAAATGAAATGTTTTCAGACCAACTTAGTTTCATTTATAGATGAACACTTACATTCCAAATGTAATCAACCCATAACAAAGTGAAATTGTTCAACTGCCGAGTCACTTCGATTATAAAATAGGAATTCAAGAAAAGGTACAAGACTGGAAAGGTACTGTACTAAAAAGAGAGAAATGTCAGTGAAAGATCTAGTTATATTGAATTGTGTGACTGTCAAAGAAATGATTTGTTTCCCACTCATTCAGGCAACTTAATCTGTCAATCAGTTGGCAATCTCTGCCTGTGACCAGGGATCCTTATCAAATTTTATGCACACAACTCATATATGAACAGCCAGAAATAATAAAATATTTGACAAAAATTGTCAGTGTGATAGTTAGATAAAAACTAGAATAAGAGAACATGAAACATGGAGGAAAGTTAATTTCAGGCAAAATACTATTCTCACTTATTAGCAACAAAAAATAAGAGAAGACATATTAACAATGTAACTTAAGAAAGAGTCCACAGAAGAGATTAATACATCAGGAAAGAACATTTGGAAATTTTTCCAAATTTTTTTCCAACTTTGCTATCATAAAAATCATGATTTTATTTTTCAAGCTATCGGAGTGATGGTGACATTTTTAATATAATCAGTGTGTTAGAAAATAATGTTAACTACATCTCCCTGAAAGTAGAACTAAAAAATAAATAAATGGTAAAATGAGAATATACATATAAGCAAGAGGGTCAGTCTATGTCTAATTTCCAACTACAGAATAAGAAAAAAAAAAGCTGAGGGGAAATGTTTTTTTAAAAAGCTAAACTATATTTTCAAATAGAGAAACAAAAATCTAGATTTAAGAGGCCAGGCAAAGTCCAAAATCAATGACCGCACAAAACTTACTCCATAGTATGCCATCACAAAGGTTTAGAAGACATATAATAATAAAGAGGGTTTCCTTTAAAAAGTGAGGAGAATCAAGAGGAAAGGAGAAAAAAACAAGCACCAAAAAAATGCATGGAAAAATTATCATGTTTCTCTATAGTTATATTTGAAGTGAGAAGACAATGAAGCAAGGCTTTCATGATATTTTTTATATTACTTCCTGTTCAATAGTGAACAAAGAGATGACATAATTTAATACATGTGAAGTCTTATTATATTTATCTCCCTAATTAAACTTTTAAAAGTGAACTACTAGTGAATGTTTTCCTACATACTATCTATGGAAGAAGATATGATTTCCAAGAAATTAGTTACAGTAAAGGGGGTAGGAATATTATGAGGTCATGGGATAAATTATGATAGAAAGACCAACTGTTACAAATGGGTCGGACTCAGGGAAAACACAGCCAGATGAGATTACAGATATGAGAGTCTCCGAGAGTGGTACAGCGAAAAAAAATGTGGGTTGACTACCCCATGTGTTTGATAGGTTTTCAGAGCTGAATAAAAACTAACTGGTCATTCAATAGAATTCAAAATTCCATGATAATTTATTAAGATATGATACTCAATAACAAACTGCTTTTGTATATCAAAATTATTTATCACTGACTTTATTTAACCAAGATCGTTGCTATAACTCTATCAGGAGGAGGAAAGAAGTAAACGTGCACACGATTAGGCATGTCGGTGAGTGAGGTAGCTTAATCTTCATTTTTCATAATAGAATACCAAAAGTTAATTTTTAAATTATTTAATAAATTAATTAATATAATATTAATTTAATCCAAAGTTATTTTGACAATGTCAAGAGGAAAAACAAGAAGACTTCAGAGCGATGATCTTTAAGTGTGTGAATTGGAGATGAAGACATTGCTGTAAAGGACTATTTATTTATTAAATCTAAAAGCTCTATGTAATATTTTATACTATGTTCATAGACTACTTTACTAAAAATATAAAAACTGGTATTTAACTTTTAACTCATGTATTTGGAAAATTATTGCAGTCTAAACATTTAATGAATAGATCTAACTTGTGCAAATGTGTATGTATATAAATGAAGTATAGCATCTCCCTTCCTCTCCTGAAGTCTGAACTAATAAATAAGACCAACGAGGTATCAAATAGACACCAGATAATATCATAATATTTGGCTTATATTTGAAAGTAAGCATGATGCCAAAACCTAAGTATCAGTATGGGGTAGATAAATCCACCCAGATACAATGAGTATAACACAATGGCAAACTCCTGTTTCTCATGGGGACCTGCTCTTGTGAAACATATGCCGTAGAAGAGAGAAGCTGAACATGGACTTGCTTTTTCTATGCAACAACCCTGTTGCCAAGAAGAGAGAGAGAATAACTAATCTTGCCCAGTTTATCCTTTCTCATGTTTAATAAATAAAGGCATCTCTCGGAAGGAAAACCAGAAGACGTAAATCAATGGAAGCAGTCCTACATGTCTGGGGCTTTTCCGCATGAAAAGTTATTGTAGAAGCAGAAAAGATACCAGGAGTCTGAGTCTATGTTCTATAGGAGGAAATCTGAAGCTTTACAGCTCTCCACCTCCATTTACCTCCTCTTGCTCTTTCATGTGTTGTCTTGGGATCCCTGATTTGCAATGCAGATTTTTACATTACATGATCATGAATTAATTAGACAATTTCACTAAGGCCACTTGGCTCTCAAGGCTGACCATTCATTCACTATTCAATTGTCTATCCCAAACCATGCTCAAGGGCATAGTGCTGCATGTATCAGAGGTTCTATAATAACATCAAATTACCTAAAGTTATTTCAGTAATAATAGCTGAATATAAAGATGTTCTAAGTTCTTTAAATTTATTAAGATAATTTGTGGATCTTTTGATTTAAGTGGTCCTTTTCAATATATTTTTTTTTATCAAAGCATATTTGCAGATTCAAAATTTCCACTTATGTTGTGTTCTAAGTATAATTGCTTTTTCATGACCTTATTTTTAATCTCACCAGTAAAGGTGCTTCCTGATGATCTATAATTCAGTCGATGGCAGTTCATTTTGTTGTTCACATTTTAAACTTTCAATTAAATCACTTATATACTGAATTTGTTTTGAAATAAAACTCCAAGAATTGACCATTAATATTTTCATTCTGCACACCACTAATACAAATCTTAAAATAACTGCTCTAACTAGCAAACTTATTTGTTGACCAGGATAAACCTTTTCTATTATAGCTTTTTCTTTACATTTCATGCATTATTATGTTTATAACTTTTATTATGTTTAGGAGATGCAAAAGTGAATTACATGGTCAACACTATATTACCAGTATTGGTAATTAAACAAATAAATTTATTTTTCAATATTGAAATCATTTATTATAAAGAAAACAACAATCACGGGAAACTTAAGGTAGAGGATGATTATAGATTAATTTATTTTTTGAAATTGCCAAGTCCTGCCAGAGACTATCTTTGTCCTTGAACAGGAAAATAGAGACTGTAATTTATTCATTTTATAGATATTTTTGAGTGCCTAATATATGCCAGGCCTTGTTCTTTGTACTGGTACAAGAGCAGTTAATAAAACTGAGTAAACTTTCTATTCAGGTTTCATTGAGTTTGCATTTCAAAGAGAGAATGTGAGCAAATATAAACACACAGACATATGCAAGTACACATGCACACATATACAAAATGCTACAGTATTTTATATGTTAGTAAAGCCTATGGAAGCTCTGGCTGGTGTGGCTCAGTGGATTGAGTGCCAGCCTGTGAACCAAAGGGTAGCCAGTTCAATTCCCAGTCAGGGCACATGCCTGAGTTGCGGGTTAGGTCCCAGTTGAGGGTGTGTGAGAGGCAACCACACATTGATATCTCTCTCCTTCTCTTTCTCCCTCCCTTCCCATCTCTTTAAAAATAAATAAAGAAAATCTTAAAAAAAAAAAAGACTATGGAGAAAATAAAGCTAGAAAGTAAGAATTCTGACATATACTCAGTAATTCAAGTTCACATTATATAAATACAGATAAGTTCTTTTCTTCATTAAAAATTTTCTGAAGTTTCCCCAACTCACCCTACATAAAACCTCATTAAAACACTGGTAACATTGGGCAAAGTCTCCTTCCAATGCAGCCAATAGTTATCCCACCTTGACCCCTGGAGTGTGGTCACAACTTTATTTTTTCTCTCTAAACATAGAAGTTCTTTTTTGTGTGTCTTTAAAGTATGTTCATAAATCTGAAAAATTTTTATAAGATCACTCAAAGAACATGAATAATACAAAGAAAGTACATTTGAAAGGATCATTAGATCTTCCAATATATATTGCAATTCTCAGAATCCAGAAGTATATAACCATTTCTCCTGGAATTTTTCATGCCCAGCTCCCAACCAGGGGACACTGTCAAGAACCTCCTGGTGTGCTCTCAGAAAGCATATAAAATAGATTCCGTTTATTCCTACAACGGTCAGTAAGATCCATGGCTTCAAAGTGGGGATAAATCCAGGTCCTAAACTCTGTGTTTTTCCCTCTGCATGTTTTCTTCTAAATGCTTTTCAACTCACTTCATAGTTGCTTCTCTTTCTCTACTCATTATATTCACAGTCTTCTTTATTAAGCTCTACTGACATAGAATCAGTATCTCTTCCCCAGCTCCTCAATATAACCTGTATTAGACTCACACATTTACAAAGGTAAGCTCTCTGAACATTACCCTCTATGTCCCTAATCTAACCTTTGATTCCACCATACCAAATCAAGATATATAAATCTTCAGTCTTGGGCATCATCATTTACCAAAATAGTGAAACAGAAAACAAAAGGCATGTAGCATTTTCTATTAAATAGCAATTATCTAATACAATCAACTAGTGATACAGAAGAGAGTAATCTACAACTACTGCTGCTTTCAGTTGCCCATTTTGGACGCAATATTTTTTTACATGTTGCTTCTGTTCTGTCAAGTGAAAATATAAAATTAGGAGTACTTTTGAAACTGCTGACAAAGACATACTTCGGTAAGTTTCTTTTACCATCATTCAGTTCTGAAATGATACCTGAATAATTTGATGCAAAAACTATGTATCCATATATCTTTATTTTTAATTCTTTCTCCTACCAGACATACTCTTTTATACTTCATATTTTTAATTAGCAATACATTCTGCATATAACTTGATATCAGTTAACAGAAATGGTTGTCAATTCCTTTTTACAATTATACACATTTTATTGTCTTCCAGCAGCATTGTTTACTCAATCTATTAAATATGTATGGATATAGATTGTTTCCAATACTTTATAATAGAAAACAATGGTTCAATAAATAACCACTACATATAATTCAATGTACTGTAGGATGTGTTATTTCAGAATAATTTCCTCGAAGTGGGATTGCAGTTTCAAAGATAAACATCTGTATTTCTAGTACATATTGGTGAATTTTCCTCCTTAAGGGTTGTGCCAAGTAACCATCCCAGGAGCAACTTAAGAGAATGCCTGTTTACTCACAGCTTTTCCAAAAAATTTTAACATTTTTTGTCAGATGTTTAATTGTTTAGTAGAACATACTTTCTTCAATAAATGTCTCTATTTTTCACATTATGTGGCTGGATACCTTCTTGACAGACCTCGGTATAGTGTGCTAAGTCGGTCGGCAGCCGTCCGTCTCGAGAGATGATGGTGTAGCTTCTTAAGAGTCTATCTGCACCACCGAGAATGGTTGACTGCACAACCAGTGTGCTAAGTAGTTTAATATTAATTGTATTGAATCAAAAAAGATATTTGTAGTATCAGTGTTTCTTCTCTAAATTGTCAATTGACTCTAATTTCAGTGAAAATAATGTACATATGTAAGGTAAGAGGGGAGTAAAAAGTAGGCTTAATAGTGCTGCAGTAAAAAACCTGAATTTTACAATAATTTATAATAATATACTTGTTCACTGGCACTGAAAAATTTATTTGAATTATTTTACTTTTGTTTTTTTTCTGATACATTTTTCCCATTATATGTACAAATATAGTCCTATTTTTTTCACAATTATTGTACTGAAAAAATATTTCTCTGCTGAAGCATTAATAATGTTACAATTTTAATGCATGAAGCAGAAGCTGAAATAGCCTGTTTTAATCAACTGCAAATGTCCTCTATTCCTTCCAGAGCCATTTCTTTTTCTAAAGTAGTTTGCACTTAATTCTTTGTAAAATTAATGATTTTTTTTACCATTTTGATTATTTTTAATTATATGCTATGGTAGCATTAATTACATTCATATTATTGTGCAACAATCACCATCTCCAGAACTTTTTCATTATCCTTTATTGAAACTGTATACCCTTCAAATAATAACTGCAGATTTCTCACCTTCCCAGCCCCTGGTAAGCACCGTTCTACATTCTGTCTCTATAAATTTGACTACTCACCATGTTTCATATAAGTGGAAACATACAGTAGCTGTCCTTTGGCATCTGGCTTAATTCATTTATTTCCTTTATTGAAGATCAAAATGTTCAGGTTTTATCTGAATTTCTTATAAAGTTTAAATAGTAATTCAATTTTAGTTATTTTTAGTGGTCAGAGTACAGACTACCATGACAAACTTCATCTATTTAGGATTAAATTATACTCTAACTGTAATTTAATAGGTTTTAACATTTGGAGCTGCTTAACCTGTTCAAAAACAAGAGTTCTTATTGTCCTCAAAGCTGTGGTACTCCCGGTTTCTTTTGTAGTTTTCTGAAGAATTTCTCCTACCTGTTCAAAGGTAAAAATTAAAAGATTTTTTTCTGAGAGTACAAACTCCCCCAGTTTTGTGTTTCTTTTATATTAAAATGGCCTAAAAGGACAAAAACAGAGCCACGTGGGATTACAAGGCATGACTTACACTTTGTCACTAAACTTAAAATCATACATACTCTTTACATTTAAAGAAAATATTAAAGTTGAAATTACCAGATTTTAACTTCCTTAAACATAAATATGGCTGTCCTAATAACTACTTGAGAAGGTGCCTCAGTTAGCGTTGTCGCAAAATGATGAATTTAAAGGATTTACTTGAGGATTGTTTAATGGAGGCAGACTTTACAGAACTGTGTACAGGTTTAAAGAACCACAAAGGTGTCATTAAACCATTCACGTAGTAGCTATAGTAAGAAGCCGTTAACACCCTATGCCCAAAGGGAAAAGCAAAGACAGAGTGTTACCAAACTTTGGCTCCAAGGAGAAGTGACCATCTGACGCCAAAACTATAAACTACAGTTGCTTTGAGGATAATGGCATTGCAGGGAGCAAGTAGAGGATACCTCTCTAATCTATCTATCTTGTATTATCTTGTGGAGGATTTTTTTTTTTTTCAGACTAACGACAGGTAAGGTTTTCTTTATCTGTAATAATTTTTTGTCACCTTCAAACACTAGCTAACAGTAAAATTATAGCAAACGAGCTATTTAGATATGTTTAAATTGGCCTCTGTGCGTTATCATTGAAATGACCTTTTTTTCTTTAGCAGAAATGATAGATAAGTGCCTTCTTGCAGACCAGGGTCATGTTTTCTTGCCTTCATCAGCCAGTCGAGCAGAGGTAAGAACAATCAGTCGGTTCCATAGGCAGGACACGCCAGGCCTCTGAGAATCAGATTTTTAGCATACAGATAGCTGATTTGACCCCATGACTGGTGGATCCTCATCAGAGCCCTTGATAAGCTCTTTTAAGAAATTAAATTTATTTAAACGAATTAAAAACAGTAAGTATTCACCCATTTATTTTACCCTCACCCCTCCACTTAGCGTAATGTCCTCAATATCCATCCATGTTGTCATAAATGGTAAGATGTCCTTCTTTTTCATGGCTGAAAAATATTCTATTATACATATATCACATTTCCTTACAATTTCTATACCCATTCATCCATAGATGGACACATAACATGTTTCCATATATATATTATAAACAATTCTACAATGAACATGAGGGTGCATATATATTTTCTAGTTACTGTTTTCATTTCTTCAAATATACATAAAGCAGTAAAACTTCTGGGTCATGTAGATATTCTGTTTTTAATATTTTGAGGAACCTCCAAAATTTTTCCACAATGGGTGTATTATTTACATTCCCACCAACAGTGACAAGGATTCCCTTCTCATCACACCCTCACTAATATCTGTTATTCTTAGTCTTAATAATAGTACACGTAACAGGTGTGAGGCTATATCCTCTTGTTTTGGTTTGCCTTTTCCTTGTGATTAATGACATAGAGCATCTTTTCATGTGTCTGTTGGCCATCTGTCGGTTTGGAAAACTGTCTATTCATACCCTCTGACTTTTTAAAAACCAAACTGTTTGTTTCTTTGCTTTGCTCTTGAGTTGTGTGAGTTCTTTCTATATTTTGGATATAAGCTCCTTATCATATACATATATATATATATATATATATATATATATATATATATATATGATTTGCAATTCTTTTCCTATTCATTATATGGTTGCCTTTTCATTCTGTGGTTTCCTTTGCTGTGTAAGAGCTTTTAAATTGAATGTAGTTACACATATTTATTTATGCATTTTTGCTTTTGTGTTGCTTGTCTGAATAAAAAAATCATCAACAAGACCTATGTTAAGTGGCTTGCCACTTATGTTTTACTTTCCCTATAAGCTTTATGATTTCAAGTTTTACATTCAACTATTTAGTCCATTTTGAGTTAATTTTTGCATATAGTGTAAGATAGGTCCAGTTTCAGTCTTTTGCATCTGGCTGTTCAATTTTCCCAACATCATTTATTCAGGAGACTGTTTTTTTCCCATTATGTGTTCTTGGCTCATATGTCTTAAATTAATTGATGGTTTTATTTCTGCACTCTATTCTGTTTCATTGCTCTGTGCCTGTTTTTATGTCAATACCAATGTCATTTTCATTATTATGGCTTTGTCATATATTTTAAAATCAGAAAGTCTGGTGCCTCAAGCTTTGTTGTTTTTCAAGATTGCTTGGCTATTTGAGATCTTTCACAGTTCCATACAAATTTTAGGACTATTTGATCTATTTATGTGAAAAATGACATTACATTTTTTTTATAGGGATTGCATTGAATCTGTATATTTCTTAGAGTGGTATGGATATTTTAACAATAAAATCCTTCAATTCTGTGAGGATGGAATCTTTTCCCACTTATTCGTGTCTTTTTTATATCTCTTTTATTAATGACATGTAGTTTTTGATATACATATTTTTTTTACCAAGTCTTTGTTTAAATTTATTGCTAGATATTTTATTCTTTTTGATGCAATTGTAAGTGGGATTATTTTCTTAACTTCTTTTTCTTTTATTATTACTGTATAGAATTGCACCAGATTTGGAATATTCATTTTGTATCCTGCAACCTTAATGAACCTCATTATTAGTTCTAATAATTTTCTAATGGAGACTTTAAGGTTTTCGCTATGTACTATTATGCCATCTGCAAATTATGGTGAGACAATAAATTAAAAGTTCTTGCCAACATAGCATTTTAAAATTTAATTTAAACAGATAAAAATGTACTTTATGGCCCTGATCAGTGTGGCTCAGTTGGTTGGGCATCATCTCCAAAATCCAAAGGTTGGTGGTTCAACAGATGTTTCTCTCTCACATCAACATTTCTCTCCCTTCTTTCCTCTCTCTAAAAATAAACAAATAAAATCTTTAAAAATATGTACTTTATGTTTTTGTGGCTAAAACTGAAACAAATCCAAATGTCCACCAAATAGGACAGAGAAATTATTGTAGTGTATTAACTCAAAGGACTACTATAAAATAATATAAATGAAGGAAGTTCAACTTCCGGCAACAGTAGTCAGTGAATCTCAAAATAACTGAGTGGGAAAAGCAACACACAAAAGCATATATCTGTATGGTTTATTTATATAAATGTCAAAACCAGGCAAAACGAGCATTTATGTTGGAAAGTAAAGATAGCACTTACCTCTGGAAGTGATACTTTAGACAGTGACTAGTTGCACGTGAGGGGAGCTCTGAGCTATGAATACTGCTACTCTATTGATTTAGGTGGTTAAAAGCAAGTTTGATTCCACATATGGCACATGCAATTTAATGTATGCATGTTATATTTCCATATATTTTTAAAGAGTAATCCCTTTTGCTCTCACCTGACATTTCTATAATAGTGTTGTTGTTTAGTCTAACCAGTTTATCAACATATTTATTTTGGCATTTACCCATTTAATAAGATAATATAAGCAGTCAGCAACACATTTCTGTTACAGCCTGGAAGGTGAAATGTCTTCATATGTACATCCTGAACTTTCTATCCTTCTGTCTTTTTCTCCACCCTTTTCTTTGTCTCTTTTACACACACACACCCACGCACACACACACACACACACAGTTTCTTTTTTATTTTCCTCCACTAATGGATAAATTTCTCCTATATTTGCTTATTGTAAAATATAAATTCTTTTTCAATATAAGAGTGAAAAGAAACACTTGAGGGAGTATTTATGATTTTTTAAAAAATCTCAATTTTGCAGCGAGGTAATTTATAATCTTAATTAACTTACATCTTTATAATGTTTCTATTGATTTCAGCCTGGACTCTCAGAAGCATAATACAACAGTATTTCTAATTTACTTGCACATTTGCATTTAATAAAAATATAACATGCCTTTCCTTATATTACAAGGTAAATAATCATGTTTGATCTTTATTTCTTTGCATTATACTCTTTCAGGTAAAAATTGATTGAATGGGCTTGTTTCAATTATTCTGATATGCACTAAATTGACAAATGTTTTAATTTTTCTTGCTTTTTATTACTGTTAAAACCACAAAACATGAAATGATGAAGTGTATTCTTGAGGTGCTATTCAGAATACTTTAGTAAGCACAGAGTATCATTTTATGTTTGAAAGGCACTAAAAACAAATGTAAATTCATTTTTAACATAACATAATGCAGTCTAATTAATGTAGTTAGGACTAAGAAGAGGATGGAAAAAGGAAAGGGCAAATGATATAAAGTATTAAATGATACACAAAATCACAGAGACCTTTAATAAGCACAATCCTCATAGAATGACAGACTGACAGATGTCAGAGGGGGTGGAGTGTTGGGGATGGGGGGCTGATGCGATTCAGTGGATTGAGTGCCAGCTTGCAAACCAAAGGGTCACTGGTTCGATCCCCACTCAGGCACTTGCCTGGGTTATACAGGCCAGGTCCCCAGTTGGGGGATGTGAGAGAGGTGACCACATATTGATGTTTTTCTCCCTCTCTTTGTTCCCATTCCTCTCTATTAGAAAAAAACCCTCATAGACATAGACAACAGCATGGTGATGACCAGAGGGAAAGGGGGTGTGAGGAAGTAGAAGAGGGTAAAGGGAGGATAAATGGTGATGGAAGGAAACTTGACTTGAGGTGGTGAACACACAGTACAATATACAGATGATGTATAGAATTATACAACTGGTAACTATACAATTTTATTAACTAGTATCACCCCAAAATATCTCTTAAAAAGGAGAAAATGAAGGTTTGTTCAAAAAAAAAAAAGGGCATATCCTGTAGATTTGAAGTTATTCTGGTAGGCACTGGGGATACAAGGAACAGACATGATCTATGGCTCATTAAGGTTATATTCCACTGAGACACAAAAGTAAATACATAAATTAATTAAATTAAAATTAAAAAAACCCCACAATCCTCAGTGCCTAAAACTCTGAAATTAAATTAACCTACCCCAGGAAAACAAAATTTTCAGAAGCATACGAAATCGGAGTTTTTATTTTAGAATTTTTTATGGGCCAGAATTGTCATGTTATTTGTTTTTGTCACTACAAATGTTTGACATAAATATATACTATCCCTCTTTTATGGAAAAGCAATCAAGACATTGGCGTATAAATTTTAAGTATGGTAGCACAAAGTCTCGAAGCTGGATTTCCAACGTCGGTTTATGTTAATGAAAGAAATTAATGGCTGCCTATCTCAAGATCCTGTGGGACTCGAAGATTCTGCTTCCTGTCCCAAAGAGGGAAGCAGGACACCTGACCAAGGCCACGCACATCCTCAGACAGAAGGGCCATGGAGACAGAGTCAACAGGTGCAGAGGTGCCTGCCTCCACCGTGCCTTTCCAAGGCTCTGGATCCCGCCCAGCAAATCTATCTGCAAAGTGTCTTTGTTCTTGATGGTCGTGACTGCCTTTTGTCACTGTCGTGGTTGCAGAGGGGCAGCTGCGAACCTCTATGGCCCTAGGTGACAAGAAAAGCCCTGGGTGCCGCTCTCCAGGTGGGGGCCCCAGCACTGCATTCACACAAGCTAAGGGGAGGGTAGGCTCTGAGGCAACTCAACTCACCTGGGGACCTTTCTGAGTTCCCCCTTCCCCGCCTTGTGCTGCTGTGGGAAAGTCCCTGTTTCTAGTCTCAGCACCATGGGGGGGGGGGGTCTTTGGAGGAGGTCATGGAGGAGCTTGACCTCTTGTTCGCGTGAGAGCTGGACCTGGGCTCTCTCAGGTGACTCGCTACTCCCTCGTCCCTGGAATGGACATACCGCCCACCCCTCCCGCAGCTGCAGCCACTTTTGAGGACGCAGCTGAGACCATCAGGACTGTGTAGTGATGAACCCCACTAAGGCCTCGATATAAGCACGGAAGATTCTGCAGACAGGTGCGGAAATCTACTCGTCTGCTTGTCTCGCAGCTGCTCAGGAAAAGCCCGTAAGTTCCCTTGCGTATTAAACCTGCCACAGACCTATCCGGAGATTCTAAACCTATTTTTTCTCTCCTTGCTCGCCTTGTAAAGAGGTCAGTTTCGCTCAGTTGTTCCCTGGTCAGCAGAGTCCCTGGTCCTGCAAGAGGCAGAAGAGAGGGCGTCAGGGCCTCCTTCACCTCGGAACTCACCCGAGTGGTCTGTGCCTATCAGGAAGGGTTATCTCCGTAACGATTAAAAACCAAAAAACAAACAAAAACCCTCTTTGAGACTATGGTTCAACAAAAAATAGGTTAAATACGTAATCCTTTCAATTCAGAAGTTAATAAAGGCACAATAAAGTGTAAATGTTAAATGTATGGATCTTAAAGACATGCCACCAAAAATTAGTCACAGTGAGCCTGGTAAGTAGGAACGTGGACTCCGGAATCCTGTTCACTTCTGGATTCTGACATCTATAAGGCCTGTGACTTTGGGGGAAGTTAGTTAACTTCCCTGGGAAATGTACTTAATGATAGGGTTGTTAAGAGTACAAAATTAGTTAATAACTCTGACTTAAATTAGTGCCTACAATAAGATAAGTTGCGATATATTGCAGCTATTAATATAATTAATTTGTTTTCCAAAGTGGGAGGGAAATAAAGCTTATTTGTAAAGAGAAAAATTATGAAAAAGTCTGGAATCAGGGAGCTCTCTTTTTTTCTTTCTGTGTGTGTGTGTGCCGCTCTATGACCTTGGTGTAGGCATAAATTCTCAGTTCTGTTTCCTGTAACTACGAGAAGCCTGTAACTTCAGAGGACCTTTAAGATGGTTATAAGTAATAATACAATAAAGTGATATTTTAAAAATAAAATAATTAGAATGCCATTGAATCTTGTCTCTATTATAAACATACTTTTTTACAGGTAAAAGGATGTTTTTAAAAAACTGATCAAATTAATAGCTGGCTATCTTGTCAGGATGCCATTGCATGCTGAATATTTGTTTCTTTTTTAATAAAACCTTAACCTGACTGAGAGATTTAGTACAAATATTAGGTGATAATCAGGAATTATATTGGTTGCAACAAAAAGTGATAGTGAATCACAGATGAAATAATTAAAATTTGCTCATAGGATAAAACAGATGGAAATATGCGAAGGTTTCCTAGTAGGAATGATATAAGCTGTTGTGGGTAAGGTAGCTACAGTCAGTTCTCATTTTTGGCCGGCGTTAGCAATTATAAAGTTGCTGCTGCACCGAGTTAGTGAATATTAAATCCTCACTCCTAGGGGAAATACAGAGTGAGGTTCCGGTGAGCCTCTCTGTTCACAGCATTTTCATCAGCTAATCAATAGATAGCCTTGTTTTATGTGTGTTCTATTTAACAACACCTTATTTAATACATATTTTTATCCATTAACATTGAACTTGCTGCCAACAGCTGTGTAACTCATGCCTCAGAGAAGCTTATCTTAAACACATTTTTTTATTCGTTTTTGTTTTTTACTTAAAGGTACATGACAGCATTCCAGTACTAAGCTTGGGGGCCTTTTTAAACAGTGAAATCACCAAAAACAAAACAAAACAAAACATAACCCTACATAAATACGAACAACATGGCATTAAGTAGACGGTGGAAAGGGATTGCGTCTAGTATGAGAGCTGAAACAAGACAGAGCAAGCATCGCCTTGTTCTGCCTAAGCTGGGAACCTTGCATCAGGTGGCTCAGATTTTTCAATACTGAGCATGACTGGGACTGACTGTGAAAGTGCAGTAGAAACTGCATTTGTGGTTACAAAGAAATTGTAACAAGTGGGCAAATGTGTAAGTGTGAGATCTGCTAATATGAGGTTCGAGTATATTTGATGTCATGCTTCTGCTTCTGACATCAAAGATGCTCTTTTACTTATGTCTAGTTGTCCTTTTTTTTTTTTTTTTCCCCAACATAAACATGAAGCTTAACCAAAAATACTCATTAAAAACCATTTCTGCCCACTTCTTTGGTCTTGTGATTTTGCCATTGTAATAGGATGAGAATTGATTGTCATCCGGGTATTTGTTTTTGTTTACTTGTCTAAGGATTTTCGTGGCAACGTATCAACTGTTTTCTGTAGGATTACCCACCTGAGCTAGATGGAACTTCAGCTGAAGCTGTCTAATGACTTTCCAGAATCCATAGCCTCTTTATAGCTGTTCCATTTAATATACAAAAGGGAGGATTTATATTACAGTTTTATAAAATCCATGCTATTGATTCCACAGTCAAAAGTATGCCTTAAATGATTTCTTGTATAATGCATTTGACCTTTCAGCTTTACTATATGGATCCGGAAAACTAAAACTAAAACACAAAACAGGCCTTGGCACTGTGTTTATCTTCTTTCCACTCCTCTGCCTTGATAATTCTTGTGGATTATTACAAAAAAGAAATAAATACACAAAGAGCTTGTGTACACACAGAGACTTTCATGAGGCAATTTTAATTATTGTTTTTCTATTTCCTTAGTCGTAATTATTGATTGACATAAGTAAAAGACTCCAAGTTGTTAATATCTTGGGAAGTGATAATATAAAATTGTGGTTAGTTTGTCTAAAAAGAAGAAGCAAAAACAAACAAACATAAAAAATATACCTTTGTCTTTTCATTGAAAAGGCCTAAAAATAATCACAAACTCTATAAAAAGCATATTCTCGATAGAAATATTGTTATTTCTAAGACAATAATTTAAAAAGAATTTTACTGACTGCTAGTTACTGAGAATATTCCACTTTGTTAGCTCTGATATTCCGTATTAGTTTAGGTTCCATAGTTAGGCCTACAATCCTACTGAAATCGATTTTTTGTGTGTGTGGTGTCAAGTAGGGGCAATGAAATGTTTTTCCTGTGTCAATATTTAATTTTTTACATTTTAAAGTAGTTGGAAAAATTAAAAGCAAGATAATATTTTGCAACATAGAAATTGTATGATTCAACTTCAGTGTTCATTAATCAAGTTTTAATTCAACACAACCATATCCATTTGTTGACATCTTATTTTCTGATGTTTTCAAGTGGAATTGCATAGTTGCAATAGAGACTTCATGGTCTGCAAAGCCTAATATGTTTATTCTTTGGCACCTCACAGAAAAAAGTTTGCTGATTACTCAGAATGGTTCATTTTTCCACTGTACTGAAGTGTCATCTTTGATAAAAATCAAGTGACTGTGTATGGTCAGGTACATTTCTGGACTCCAAGGAACCTATTATTCTCTGTGCATATCTTTGCACCAAAAATACACTCAACTAATTGCTATCACTTAATAATATATCTTGATATATCAAAGTATAATTTCTCAAGTTGTGCTGGATGTAATTATGTTTTTGCTTTCCTAGCCATTTTGTATTTTTTTATATCAATTTTAGTATAATTATGTTGTTTGTATTTTGTCTCCTTCACTTTGCTTATGATTACATTGAAGTATAGATCAATTTGGTTGGAATTTATATGTTTGTTGATAATGTAATTTCTAACACATGAATATAAAATATCCTTTTATTAATTTAGTTTTTAATTTTTCTTAATAATTTTTAGAAATTTTGGTGTAGATATCTTGCATGTTTTTAGTTTTATCAGTCTATGTATTTGCTGTATCTTTTATCCTATTGTGAGACTATATTAATTTTTTTTTTTGTTTTTGGTTGCTGGAGTAGTTTATCTGGAAATCCCTTTGAATTCCCTATATACACAGTACAATTGCATGTGAATATTGACTTTTTTCCTGATTCCAACACTAGTAATTATTTCATTTCCTTGACTTTGTTGAAATAACTGGATATGCCCGAGATGGAGCTGCTTTTGCCCTGGATTCCATGTCAGCAACTCGAAACTTAGGTGACTTTCACATCCCTTTAAATGCTCCCCTTGACCATATACGCAGTGTATCCCAATGGCCAATTCCCAAATGTCAATTGAACTCTTGCTGTTCTACCAAAGAAGACTACCCACTTTATGAAGTTTTTTAAAAGTTTGTCTCACCTAAATTGTTTTCTCTAATCATTTTAAACAGTCCTTTGCAATAAGAAGCAAGATCCGAAGCTGAGTGCTAGCACCTTGCAGAATGAGACACATGGGTGAGGCATCTGCTGACCATTTTGAGCTACTCTTCCCGTCATCACTGCCAAGACTGTGGGTAAGTCACTGTACAATTTGAGTTGCACTCCCTTGCATGCAGCTCTCTGATCAAAACACACTATTTAAAATATACTACCCAACCAATTGCTAATTATTGTAACTTAATAATATATCTTGATTTATCAAAGCATAAGTTCTCCAAATGTTTTGTATGTGTATGTGTGTGTACGTATATATTGTGAGGCTCTGGGGACCTGGAAAGGTTCCTTGGCAATGGGTGGAAGCCATCATTGGGGAGTCACAAGGCCATGAGGTAAGTCCACAGCACACATAATTGGGCAACATGGGAAAATAAATTAACACAAGAGAAATGGGCTATTTTCACCATCAAAATGAAAATTTAAATAGGCACAAGTCAGATTATTAAAATCTTTTAGGGCATCTGTAACTATAAAAAAATCTTCAAGTGAAAAGAATAATAGATTCCTTGCTAACAAGAATCTTTGAAGCCAAGCTACAAAATGATAGGCATGTATCTAACACTTAAAAGCTGTTAGTGTCCTCCACTCCATGACTGTATGACTCCCCTGCTAGGACAAGTTGTTCACAGAATGGGTTAGATGGACACCAACCACTTGTCAACCTCAAGGAAATTTTCCTACTAGGAGGGACACTGTAAAACACCACAAAATACTAACCAAGTGGTACATCTCTCTTAGGCACAAATTTGTCTCTGAGAGACCCAAGGTTTAGCTAAAGAGATGGAACCCTTGCATTTCAAAGAATTGAGTGTGCCAGCTGCTTAGTTTATGTTTAAGTACTATGGTCCAGGAAGCTGTAGTTCTCTTTAAAAATGGCAAAATCTTACTTAGAAAACCTAGAATTACAATGGCCATTATGGTGAAGGTTTCATTTAGAAAACTTATTTATTTGAGAAGTTCACTTGAAAGCAAGGGTTCCCAATCAAATAGAATAGGATGCCTATTTTAATTGGCATGTGAAGCCTCTAAAAGGTTTCAAGATTCCAAAATAGCTTTATTGAAAGATTCATTGCAAAAGACTAATGAAAAATCGAAGACACTAGAGGTACTTAAAAGAGACTATAAAACTGACATGACTGCTCCTGCTCCCCACTATCTTCCTTTGCTTGAACATTGAGTCTACTACTTCACCATCTAAATTGCCTTTCCACTCTGAAGAAACCACAAGACCATAAACAAACATCCACCAGGTTAGTGACCTGACTATTGCAACAGCTCCAAGGCCAGATACAAAAAGCAACACCTGACCCCCCCACCCCCCACCCAGCCCCATTGCAGGCTCCCCAGGGCTCCATCATCAAAGCACCAGACCAGAAACTGGTGTGTGATTGGCAATCAACTGGGACACGAGACAAATGTTTGTACTCAAAGGTTTTGTGCAAATCCTGTCACACCGATTTGAATACTCCCATATCTGTCCTGGGAGGAGTGTCCCAAAATAAGCCCCTCCCAGTGTTGACTAGATCCCAAGGGATTCTCCAATAAACTGCTGCCAATTAATTGTTCCCTTGACCTGCCAAGGGGAAACTAAACTGAAAACTAATGGAGAGCCTTGCCAAATTCTGGCAGCTACTGAAACCACAGTGTCTACTTTAAGCCCCACTTGCTCAGAGCTTTCAGATGAGACCTGGAAAGTCAGAAAAGGTGATAATCTGACAGGGTCAGCTGTTCTGGCTCTCCGTAGTGCCTAGCTGAGAATGGCACATAAAATTTTGTTGTTCATCCCTTTCCAAATTTAGACTCTTGTAAGTTTTGTCTTGGGGTGTGCCCTGGTTATTGATCCTTACTTTTCCAGAGATGGCTGTTGCTTTTTTGTCTTGTTTTGTTGCCTGAGAACTTGGTTTGGCCCTCTGCCTTCCTGGGGCTGGCTGTTGATCAGTTCTTGGATATGCAGGCAGCTCCCATCAGGTTAGGAGGCCCCAGAATATGGCCAGACAGAAATACGGATTGCACTCCAGGTGTCTCTAGGGTCCTACTGAATGTGGAGACAGTTCTCAAGGTAATTGTCTAAGTCTTTGTTTTGAGTAGGTTTGTATGTATCTCTGGATCTTGGGAGGATAGTATCCATTGGACCTTTTTAAGAAAATCTCTTTCATTCACGGTCCATGGGATCATTCAGCACTGTCAAGAATATTTACTATAAACCTGATAAAATATTTGAAATAATTTTTAAATAGCTTTATGGTCAGAAGTTTGGCCAAATTGGAAGCTCATATTCAAAGCCTGATAGAAACTTTTATTTTTACCATCTCCCTTAAGATAAATGAATCTGTATACCCATAAAGGAAGATAAACATTCAAAGACAAACAGCTCCAATTCTAGAACATTGATATCTTGTGATTTCTGCCTTTGTTAGTAATCTGAAACTTAGATAACTTTCTTCTCTGCTTGACCAGAAATCTAGTATATTCAGGCTACCAATCCCAAATACCAAGGTATGTCTGGGCCTTTTCACCCCAGACAAGTCTGACTATGTGGTCCCAGGCAATAAGACATTTTCAGTTTCTCTCTTCCTTGTTCTTTGGTCTTTATCCTATGACAGCTTTCTGACTTCTGCTCCATTGCTTAAGCCTTTGAAATGAGACTGCCCACTTCATGAAGTTTTAGATTAAGTTTATAGGTATCAACAGCAATGTTTATTTAATCATATTTTGAAAACATATTATTCTCACTATATCTTTAGGACATCCTGAATATAGTGAGTATCCTCTTCTCACTTCTCATTCCTTATGTCAGGGCTAAAGTTTTCAAGATTTTGATATTTTATATTTGATTTGTTGTAGAAAACATTTATGAAATGGAGAACTGTCTCTTTTATCCCCTCTTTCCATAGATTTAATTATACATTGATTCTGATTTTAATATTATGTTCAACCTGTTGCAATGCTTGTATAATTTTTCTCCATTTACATTAATATTGTGAATTTTTAAAAATATTATATATCACCATGTCAGCTAACTAACTTAAACACAAAACCAAACTTACAAGATAAAAAATCAAGTAATGACTGAAGAGAAATATCCATGATAGTTCTAACCATTGGTACCTCATTACATTACACCTTAAGAACAGTTTCCTTAGAAGATAGAAAGATATTTAAGTTTTTAACACATACTGATTTTAGGTCTTTCAAGAGGCAAATCAAACTCATGTGCCTAGATCTCTTTCTCTTGTGTACCAATGATCACTTTTATCACATTATCTGATTAATCCCTTATATGTATTTGTGACTAGACTGCAATTAGTTAAATAAAACATAATAAAACCAGTGAGAGTCACTACTAATCACTTAATATGGCAAAAAAAATGTAAATATACTTACCTATGTAGGTGTACCTAATTAGTAACTATAAGGGTTATAAAAAATGGTTCATAACAGATTGTGTCCAAAGACTGAGAAGTAATATTTGGTTGTCATTTTTGAAGAATGAGATAATTTTATTTGTAGATGATGTATGCATTAGAAAAATAAGTTTGACACCTATTACATGCCCAGAACTCTTTTAATCATGAGAGATACAACAGTGAAAACCATGACCCACCTCATAAGGCTCAGAATCTGGACATAGGTATTTTTATATGCCTTAAAGTTAAACTTCCAACCTCAGTTTTATACTATAAAATTCCAAATCTTAAGTATTACCAACTGAGTTTCTAAAAAATAAGTTCTTTCATGGAAAAAGGCCTGAGTCTCTGTAGATAAATTCAATTTTTAGCATAAGAAATATTCTTCCTTTTGTTCCTCAGAGAGATTTATATTCTTCAAACTTCTACATCCCTTTTCTTCTCAGTCTGTTAGATTCCAAAGGCTTGTTCAAACGAAAGGAGTCCTTATCAAATCATGTTCGTTTATGAGAATATATATGAGAAAGTTCGAATATGTTTCTCAGTTCTTAATGCTATAATGTGATGGAAAATCACACACATCAATAAGATATTTGAAGTCAAACAAGAGACCAAGAGAACACCAAGCAGTCCTTGTTTTGCATGGTGCCAGTATGTACGCATTGCGATGACCATGATTTACTTGTATAATACCAGTCCCCCAACAATGCAGTTTGAATTTTAGGTACCACAGAACATTAACTGGATACTTTATACTTGGATAAATAAAATAAGGAATAGGTTGGCAAAAAGAATGTGAACATCCTGGAAGTAAAATTAGAATCTATTGTGAATGAAGATATTGAAGAAATAGCTGAAGATGGGAATGTGTACATGACATCCATTGAGAGACAGATTCCTAATATGCAGACAGAGAAGCTTAATTAAGGCAAACTTACTGATGTAAGTGAGAAAATCATTGTGCCAAAATGGATAAAGATGTCTCAGAAGTGATGCTAGCCTAAGTATAATAATAATAATAGTAATAATAATGATGATAAAGGAATTCCGTATATATTTTACAATACTGAAAGTGCAAAGGATAACATCTTGGAAAATAATTTAAATTTAGAAAATGTATGACAAAACAATGCATAAAAAATATGCTTACCCCGAGTAATTAGGAATTTATAATAAAAAAAGGAAATGCTGTTCAAACTTTAAGTTTTACACAAAGAAATAAAACATCACATTGTCAATATTTCTAATGTCTTACATTACAATGAATTAAAGATGGCCATAAATTATTTGCAGCTCTTATTATGTTTGGTCTTCGTCTCCTGTTCCTGGCACAGAGTTTCTAAAAACTTTGGAATTTCCTGAGTAACAGGAGCATCTATTGTTATTCATAATGAGCTACTTTTGATGATACCTGAGTTTATGTTCATGAGATAACTCAGAGTGGGAACCCTAAATAGCCTGACAATGAGACTGATAACCAGAAATGTGCAGTGATTACAGGGTTAGAACTAGTATCTTTTCCCCCTGACCTCCAGAAATGGGAGTGGGGACTAGAGATTGACATCAGTGAAAACTGGACCAACCTGTATTCAGAAGTCTTCTGCATTAGAGACTGTGTTGAAGTGTTGCCTCCATCCCTTGCTCTATGCATCTCTTCAATTAGCTTTTCCTGAGCTGTGTCCTTTATAATAAATGTGTAAACATAAGTAGAAGTGTTTTTCCAGACTTCCGTGAGTCATTCTAGCAAATTACTGTACCTGAGGGGTTTGTGGGAAGCCTGTACGTATAGCCTGTCAGTCAGAAGTACTGGTGATTCCTGGAACTTGCAACTGGAGTCTGAAGTGGGACAGTCTAACGAGACTGACCCCTTACCCTGTGTAATCTACACTAATGCCAGTTAGTGTCAGAATTGAATTTAATTGTTGGACGTCCAGTTGGTGTCAGTGAATTGCAAAATTAGTCTGAACAATCCATGCATTTGATGTCAGCAGTGGTGTCAAGAACAAGATGCCTCGGCATTAAATAATTAATAGCTTTGCTATTTTTTATATTAGTGGAAACGTATAACTGACAGTAAGAGTGTTTTTAATGTTTTGATAAAATGTTAAAGGTGTGATATTCTAACTGAAGGTAACCTCAGAGGGTGTTCTGATCATAAATTTTTAACCGGGCAGGTCGCGGAGGCTGGACAAGCCCCAAGGCACACATCCTCTTTAGTATAAGGCCTTATCTTTGCCTTCAGCAAGCTCTGTCGACTGTTTCTGTGAATCTCAGTTATCATAACTTTGAAATGCCTATTTTTAATTTTTTTTCAATTTTTATTGTATTCTTTTTTCATTACCATTGATCCCCCTATACCATCCTCTACCTCCACCCACTCCACCCCCGCAACCACCACACCGTTGTCCTTGTCCATGAGAAACCCCTGGGAGCATGACCACATTAAGAGAGCACATAATTTTGTTAATTATCCTGTTACCCAGTCCCCACCTTGCTATCTCCCAGCATCATGTAATCTTCCTTGTATTCCCTCCTTAATTCCAAATGTGTAAAAGAAACTGCAAGCTGTCATTCTGGGGAGCATTTTTTCAGTCTGTTGAGATCTCACTTCCAGACCTGTCATCTGTTTGGCTAAAATACAAATTTTCTACATATTTACACATACTTAAGTCAACAGTTGGGATAGCTTTCTATGGTTTTAGCTTACACGTTCGTGTTTATCTTCTCACCCTGCCATGCAAAGTGTAGGTGCTTAGGTTACCTGTTTGCCTTTGCCCTTTCATAGCAAATCAAAAAGCCTTAGCCCAAGTGTGGTTTGGATGAAAAGAGAGTATTCAAAGGAGAAACAAAAGTAAAATCTGAAATTTCTTAGGCATTCCTCGCTGGTTTATTGTCTTAGCTATCTATAATTAAGAAAGAGGACGGAAAATGTCATTCTCATCTTTTGCTGAGGAGTTTAAAGCTCTTGGAGTCCTGCACTCTGGTTTTATTAAAAAAAAAAATTTTTTTTTTTTTGGTCTTGAGAGGCCTACTAGCTTACTAACCACTATTTCAGTTTATTGAGTAGGTGCATAATACAAAATGTTAAGTGCAAAATTCTGCTAATTACCAAATAAAGAACTAATTGCATGTACTGTAATCAGTGGAACAAATCTATAGTGCACTATCAGATAATTATTTTGTTAGGCTTGGTTATCACAGTGCTAAAACAGTGTGAAAGCTAGTAAAAATATTTCAGAGTTTTATCCAAATCTATGACTATCCACAGACAAGTTGAGATATCTTTAGTAGATATATTTATTTCTGTGCTGGAGTAGGTTTAGAATATTAATGAAGGTCAACCATTAGAGAATGAGAAAATAACTCAAAGACAATTAGCTAAAACCTTCCAGTCAGCTGCACCCCTTAAAATCAATCCTACCTCTTATATTGAAACAGGGTGGAAAGATAGATGACATGTAATCCTGATAGTAGGCTATTGGATCTTCCATACTAAAGCACTCTCCTCAAAGAGGGTTGCTTATATGTGAACCAGTCCAGTACCAGTCAGAGGAGTCCAAAATGGGTTTGGTCAGAAAGCAGTGTGGCTATAGTTACTGAGTGAGGGAGTTTTCAAACCTCATAAAGATGGAGTTTGCTGCATGATATATGAGGCACTGGATGAGTTAAAAATATTAAAAAATGGTCTGGTTGATCCAAGACCTTCTTCCATACAACCCAAAATTAAAGGGTTAGCCAAAGCCATGTTTAATGGCACAGAGCAATTCTCTCCCTATTCCTCTTCTCTCTTTACCTGTATACCATATTTTTTGCACTGTAAGATGCACCTGACCATAAGATGCACCCAGGTTTAGAAGAGGAAGATAAGAAAAAAATATTCTGAATGAAATGGTGTACTAAAATATTTAATAAAATATAACAGAATAATATTTCAACCAGGTAAAGTGAACAGCAGTCAACAGTGGTATTAGGAACTATCATCACTGTCATTAACAAATGCAGGGCGACTTTAAGGTTCAACTACTCTTTTACTTTTCTGGGAACCCCAAGAACTCATCATCGCTAGTGTCAGAATTTATGAAGCTCAGTTGCTCACAATCACTGATATCACTTTCTTCACTATCTTCATACTGACCAGACGCCCTGAGATTCAGCAATGAAGTGGGACAGTTAAGCATCCCCAGGGGTTTCACATGAGCCCACTGCTTCCTCTTCTAACAGCTGTCACCACCACTGACAGGTCAGGTAATACACATCATGGTCTGTGATGCAAAATTTGCTCCATAAGATGCACAGACATGCCCCCCCACACACACTTTTGGGGGAAAAAAGTGTGTCTTATGGAGTGAAAAACATGGTAATCTCCAGTTACTTTTATATTCATTACTCCTGCTTCTTGAGTTTTCCCTTGGAGAATCAGGTCTTCTCCAGCTGATGCTAAATATGTAAGTTCAATTTCCCTATCCAAGATAGGATTCTTATTGATCCCTCAGATTCTGCCTCTTGAAATTTGACTCACATGAAATAATACAGTAATAAATTGTTAAACTATTTATCCTCAAAACTGCTTGAGGATATTTTCATTAATTCTTGCTAATTAAGTCACATATTAGATTTCATATTCTTGTTCCTGTTCTATCAGAGACTTAAATATCCAGCTTTACATGGAAGTCTCTAGTTTTCCCTGATTCTGTGGTTTCTGAAATTAGCTGAAGTTGGTGTCTTGGCTTATAATCAGACTAACTTAAACAAATTTTTACCATCATATTTTTAAAAACAAAACTTTTTCAAAGCATATTCTAGACTCGTCGTCGGCAGCCGTCCGTCTCGAGAGACGATGGTGTAGCTTCTTAAGAGTCTATCTGCACCGCCAAGAATGGTTGTGCAGTCCGACTCGGGAGTGACACGGTATCTGTCTCCTCCCGTGTTGAATCGACATCTTACGATGACGCTGGAGTGTCCTCTCCAGTGAAGCTGAAGCTACAGAGCCTGGGCAGGGTGATATGGAGGGTCTGCTGTTGCCCATGCAGCAGACCCCCCCTCTCTTTGCAGCTGAAGGGTCCAAGGGAAAGACGGAGTCAATACAGCTTGGCTTCAGGTGCGCCGCAGGAGTTGCCGGTGTTGACTACAACGTCAAACCGCCTTAGGGACTCCGGCTCCGGATTTTCTGTCGGGGTTTACTCCCTTAGCCTTTCCCCTGAAGAGGTATGCCGCAAGGCAGCGGAGGTTTTTTTTTTTTTTGGAGTCAGAGTTTTCCTTCTCTGATGTGCCCTGACTGGAAGATCGAACCAGCGACACTTAGCTCTCAGGCCGACGCTCAATCTACTGAGCCAAACCAACCGGGGGATTCTAGACTACAATGATATTATAACATCAAAATATATGATTTTATAATTACTCTTTATGTATAACATGGTATATTCTGTTTCATAAAAAAATCTCAACTTGCAAACATATACATTTTGAAATAAATTTTATTCCTTATACTCATGGGTTTTTTGTCCTTTTTTATAAGCATCTGTTACAGCATCATGAAAGTTAAATTAATACTCAATAAAAGTTTATTTATTCAATGGTTACATTTTAAGAAAACATTAAAATTAACTCTGAAATAGCAGTGTATTTTATTTACATATCATAATTCTTGTGGTAGAAAGGGTATATATAGTACAGTTTTGAAATTAGAAAGCTCTGGGTTTGATTAATTACTAACTCATTCACTTACTGAGTAACATTAGTCATTGAAATTAGAGTCTCAGATTTCTGAACTCCTGAGTGGGTAATTATAGAACTTACCCTTCTAGGGTTATCACATGAATCTTGTGAAATTTAAATGAAATTATAGATTTAAAGCACTTACCTTAATGCTTAGGTAGTTATAAATAGACATTGTATGTTAACCACTTTTATGAAGTAGATAGCATGTTCTCCTTACATCTCTATGGCATATGAGCAGTGTGACTGAATTGACTTATTCACAATCAAATATACATGGAAAATGGAAGTACTATGAGATCAAAGCTACAAAATGAAACTGAACAGAAAATTACTAACCAATCATGGTTGCCTCGTGGTCTACTTATTTTATGCCATTGTTGATACTAAAATTAATTACAGAATTTTTAGTGTTTCTAACTTTGTAACTAACCCTCTGTTACACCCATGAAATATGTGATTTGGTTAAATAAATTCATATCTCACAAACTTCTTCTCCTGTGAGAAAATGTGACTACTAGACAGTCATTAGCAATTCTGTGTATATATAGATGAAATTCTGGTTATGAAAACCATATAACCCCTAATATTAGTCATTTGGTTGCAAAGGGAGAGTCTATATTTATAAGTGTAAACTCCTTCTATATGGCAAAAAGGTTATTTAGAGTAGAAAATTATTTTTGTTCTGATATTAATTTATTCTTGTTATTTTTATATTATATCCATAGAAGAGAGATATGTTTTTCATTAATACATTAAAATATATTAATTCGAGCTGACTTAGAAGTTCATATATTACAGAATAATTATTTCAAAAGTACTAAATTTTAAGGAATATGGTTATGAACATTTAAATGTAATAAATGACATATAATGAACATATATGTTTGTTTACTTTTAGAAGTACTTCTTAAACATACTATAAGATGTTTCACAATAAATTCCAAACATTTAATATGTCAGCTTAGACTGTTTAATATGATAGCATTTCTGTTAAATGTAACAATACCATATTATCTTTATTCTTCAAAGAGTAAATATATACAGAAGGATTAAGTAATTTTGAAAGGCAAGAAGGGGGTCAATATCTGCAATTGAATTAGAGCTAAGTATGATTTGATTCCCAGGACTGGCTTAAGATGATTAAAAATGCTTCTTTCAGACTGAGTTCAATAATTAGTTAGAAGTTGGGCCTTTCAATTAAAACCTTAAAACATGATATTTTTCTCACTTTAAGAAATACTAAGAATTCAATAGATAGTCAGTAAACCAAATGGGAATTTTGAAAGATGTTAATGTTTGTATTTGTCTGGGAGATTGTGATATAGCATGTGTGGAAGGCTGCTTCTGGGTCTCCTCTCCATCCATCCCACCATGAAAAACCAATGCCAGAAAAAGTCAATGTCCAGAGATCTTGTGCCATATTAAAGCCCAGTTCAGTCCAGCATCCGGCTAGTGTAGCTTGTGTTTCTGGCTGCAATCCATTGCTGTGCTGAGGAATTCAGGCTTCCACCTAGAGCCAGTGTGTGGAGTCTGCATGGCCATCAGCCACACGGCTGCTAAGGCCACATGGCTATGAAGACAGCGTGCATCAGTGTATGGGATGAGTATGGGTCAAGGCAGGAGAGAGAGAGAGAAAGAGAGCTTCTTTAGTCCCCTGGGATTATATTAGTTTGGATTTAGGACAGACCAAGTGCTTTTTCAAAATAATCTATCAACTTCCCAAGCTTTTGTGGACTTTTGACAGGTCCATCTTCCAACCAATCCATTCTCTCCCCAGACTACATTGACTGCACCCCCTCTCCCACACCCCACAACAATCTGGTACTGGAGGGAGAAGAGTGGAGTATTAATCCCCTGTGGTGTGGAGCTGTAGTTTGCTGGTGAAGTAAGTAGGCTCATGCTTCCCAGTTTATTAAGCCAATGTCTTAACTCCCTTTACTTTCCTTTTTCTTATTGATACCTAACTAACTACCTAAGGTAACATTTTCTCTCTTTCCCCATTTCTTCCTTTAAAAAGTTTTAAATTAAATCATTTTTTTGGACTTGTGAATATCTGTTTATATTTCCAACTGTATATGAAGTAGATTCAGCATAAAAAAAAGTTGCTGATTTGAGATATTGAATTTCTCCACCCATAAAGCTGCAGAAAAATTGATGTTTTGTCCTTACAGTCACAAAAATAACTATGAGTCTTCAGGGAAAACAAATATAATAGAAACAGTTATTGTATATTACATATTTAAGGTATTACTCTAAGGACTTTACATGTATTTTCTCATTATTTATTACAGAAATGCTGTAAACTTGTAATTACATTATACACCACAGATGATAAAGTTATGTTTTAGATGTTAAATAATTTGCCCGAGCCTCAAATTTAAGTGTATTTGATTCTGATTCCAAAGCCTATATTTTCACTCAAAAAACAGCCCAACTTTTCCTCATTAACACAGTCACAAAAAGAAGATGTTTATAAAATTCACAGAAAGAAAAAAAAAGAGTAATACATTGGGCAGTTAGTGACTCATTAGAAGAGATAAGTACCTCAACTCCAGAAAACAGATAGCAGGATCTCTACCAGGCCCAAAATTGGGTCCTGTCTAGGACAGTGCTACTTCTAAAGGGTTTGAGGTAATATAAAAAGAGTGGTCCTATATAGAAGGGGTAACATTAAGAGTAAAATAACTAGAGAAATAATCAGTCAGAATAAAAGATAGAAAGAGTAGAATAGTAGTCAGTAGGGGGGAGGGGGGAGGGAGCGAAGAGGGATAAGTAAGGGAAGGGTCTACTCAAGGAACATGTATAAATGACCCATGGACATGGACAACGGGGAGGGAAATGATTGCGGGAGAAGGGATGGGATGGGTGGGGGGGGGAATGGGGGAAAAATGGGACAACTATAATTGAAAAACCAAAAAATAAATAAAATAAAATATAAAAAAGATACACAGAAACTAAAAGTAAGAGATGGAAAAAAGACATTTCATGCAAATGGAAATGAAACAATAGCTAGGATAGCAATACTTATATCTGACAAAACAAAGGCTGTAGTAAGAGACAAAGAACACTACGTAATGATAAATGAAGCCACGTAACAAGAGGATATAACCCTTGTAAATATTTATGCACCCCAAATAGGAGCACCTAAATATGTAAAGCAAATCTTTATGGACATAAAGAGAGAGAATGATAGTAGTAAAGTCATGGTAGAGAATTTTAACAATCCAGCAATGGATTTTTCAGACATAACGTCAACAAGGAAACAGTAGTCTTAACTGACACACTAGATCAGATGGTTTTACTTGATATCTTCAGAGCATTTAACCCCAACCAGCAGACTATGCATTCTTTTCAAGTGCACATGGAACATTTTCTAGGATAGGCCACATTTTAAAACACAAAACAAGTCTCAATAAATTTTAAAAGATTATAATTATATCAAACACATTCTGTGACCATAATGATATAAAACTAGAAATAAATCACAAGAAAAAAACTGAAAGACACATAAAGATGTAGAGGTTAAATAATGTGTTACTAAACAATGAATGTGTTTACAATGTAATCAAAGAAGAAGTCAAAAGATATTGTGACACAAATGAAAAGGAGGACACAACAAGCCAAAATTTATGGGACACAGTGAAAACAGTCCTAAGAATGAAATCCATAGCATTAAAACTATATCTCAAAAAACTGAGAGAGGAAGAGAGAGAGATCAATTTGCTATTTCACTTATTTATACATTCATTGGTTGATCCCTGACCAGATCTGGAATCAAAAACCTTGGCACATCCAGACAATGCTCCAACCAACTGAGCCACCTATTCAGGGCCAGATATTTCTTGTAGCAATGTTTATTTCTCATATATTTCTTTGAGCAAGGAAAACAAAAGTTAAAATAGATAGGACTACACCAAACTAAATATATTTTGTTTGCAAAGGAAACCATCAACAAAATGGAAAAACAATGCACTGAATAGAAGAACCTGTTTGTCAATGGTACATCTAATAAGGGGTTAATATCCAAAAAATAATAATAATAAGTGTGTGCAACTCAATACAAACACACACACAATAATTCAATTAAAAAATGGGCAAAGGACCTGAATAGATACTTCTCCAAAGAGGACATGCAGATGGCCAATAGACATATGAAAAGATGCTCAACATCACTAATCATCATAAAAATGCTATATACAGCCACAATGAGATATCACCTAATACCTGCCATAATGGATATCATTAATAAATCAACAAACAAGCTTTGGTGAAGATTTGGAGAAAATGGGACCCTTGTGCACTGTTGAAAGCAGTGGAAAGTAGTATGTAATTACCTCAAAAAATTAAACGTGGAACTGCCTTGTGACCCAATGATTTCACTTCTTGGAACATATCTAAAGAAACCTGAAACAATAATTTGGAAGAATACGTGTACCCCTATGTTCATTGTAGCATTATTTACAACAGCCAATATTTGTTAGCAGTCCAAGTGCCCATCAGCAGATGAGTGGATAAAAAAACCTTGGTACGTTTACACATTAGAATACTATTGAAGAAAATAAACTAACAAACAAATAGAAACAGACTCATGGATAGAAGAGATTGAGAGCTGTCAGACAAGAGGGGGTTTGAGGATCTGGGTGAGAAGAATAAAGGGATTAAGCAAAAAAAAAAAATCCTTATAGAAACAGACAACAGGGTGGTGATTACCAGAGGTAAAGTGGGTTCTGGGGGAGGTAGATAGTAGAGGGTAAAGGGAGGACAAATAATGATGGAAGGAGACTTGATTTTGGGTGGTGAACTCACAATACACTATAAGAATGGTGTATTATAGAATCGTACACCTGAAACCTATATTATTTTATTAACCAATGTCACCCCGATAACATTAAAAAATAAAATTGTGCATCTCTAGACTTTGTAACCCCCAAACCTAGCACCACTCTAATTGTAGGGAAAAATATATTATACAAATTCTCTCAGGCATACCCTTCAGAATACTTGACCTATGCTGTATTCATCAAAATTTTCAAGGTCATCAAAAAAAAAAAAAAGATTCTGAGAAATTGCCACAGCTAACAGGAGCTTAAGGAGACATGACAACTAAATTTAAAATAGTATCTTTGAATTAAAAAAAAAAGATGTTAGGTAAAACTAATCAATAAATTATAAATTTAGTTAATAACATATTTGATTTTTAATTATAATAAATTCACTACACATACTAATGTAAGATGTTAACAATAGAAAAAATAACCTGTTAGTGGTTATATGAAAACCCACTTTACAATCTTTTAAATTTTCCTGTCTATCTAAAACTGTTCTAAAACTTAAAGACTATTTGAAAAAAATTCACAAGCTCTCCAGCCTCTATTACACTTGTTGGAAAGTATGTGACATTGTTTTTGCCTTAGTTTGTGCGAGCTAAGGGTTTGCAGGAAAACCTTGTTTCTCTAATGTAGGCTCTGCCTCTTCTCACTTCCCACCCACTTTTCTCTCCGGTCAGCCTGGAATAGAAGAAACACAGTGCTGGGAAGAGCAGTGGTCACGCTGCAGGGGAATATCAGGTGGTAAGCATGAAGACGGGCTTGATATTGATGCTTAGCATGGCTGAACAGGAAGAATACAAAGAAAATATATCTATCAAAACTCCAAGGATTTTCTGTAGAATTCTTAGACTGCTACCTTAGACTGTCTGGAAATGCCTTTTGCACCAAACAAATTCTTAGATATAAAAGAGAGATGATGAGAATCAATTGCCTTGCCTAAAAACTTCCATTTTAGTGAAAGATCTATTTCAACATACATTAAAAGGTATATGTTTTCCTTTAGTTCATAAATTTAAATTACAGATAATATGTTGTAACACATGTTTCATATTATAGCATCACCTTTTTCATAAAGACGGTTTAATGTAGATTATATTAAGTAATGTACAAACACACAATTTCATCAATGGGTTTCAGTGTTTGCAAAACACACATTTTCATACATTAATGACTTCAATTATTAAAGCAAAGTCATCAGCAAATAAACAAGACTGGTCATGTAACTACAGATTCAAATACCCTAATATGCAAGTGGATTATGAAAACAAGCAGCTGTACCAACAAGATAGGCAATCAAATAGACAAAGTGTTTCTCTGAATTAATGGAGGATGTGCCACTTGACAAATTTAAATAAGTGCTAAAATGGTGAAACAAGTTGATTTGGATTATCTCATTCATTCAGAGTAGAAACAATTTAAATGAGATAATTATGCATCTACATCAGGAAAATGCACAGCTTCGTTGGTAATAGAGTGTGAAAATGGATTTAGAAAATGTATGAAAAGCAAACTATTTTAAGTATAATTAAATTTAGCAAATTTGTTATTTAGAAATCACACAGATGTTAGCAACTAAGCTGATATTTCCAACTTTAACTATTAAACTATGATAAAATATGTAAATCTTAGTAAAAGTATAACCCAGTTTACTTCAACTTTATGATCAAGTCCAGCTGTATACAAATGCACAGTAAGCAATTAACAATAAGTAAAAATGATTACTTTTATGTGACATATTTAACTATTATTTTGCCTGATCTGTTAGCAAATATACATGATAGAAGTTTTAACATAATCATGAAAGAGACAAAGCAGCCTCTAATTAAATAATTTTGTATTCAGTAGCTATTCCAAAAGTTTGATATAGATTAGAAAAGATGCATAACTAAACCAAATTCTCCTTATTATTATATTTTGTCTGCTCAAACATGTAGAGTTAAGTATGAGTGTGTGTGTGATATACTGGTCAGTTAGGACCTATAAATACTTGCCATTCAGTAAATAAAGAATAATCATCATCTATAATTATTGTTAACCTTAGTTAAAGGTGAACATTTTACTTTGTTGAGTAATTTTAAGCTTATGGAAATATGATTGAAAATGAAACAGAAAATAAGGATAAATGCATGGCTTCTATCTTTACTTCTAGCCAATTAGCTCTAGAGACCCTACCTTTTCTTACCTCCTCTCTGGAAAGCCTTGAGATCCATCTTTTGGACTTCATGTTCCTCTTCTCTCCACTAAATATTTCAAAGTGTTACCAAAATTGTTTTCAAAACTACAAAATTAGATAATTCTCCTGAAAAACTTTAATATCTTTCTTCTTTGAATGTATAATTTCTCATTATTTTTATACTACATGCTTTGGAAGAAATGAGCAGATATGAGCAGTGTGGAGTTATGCTCTACTTCCTTGTGAAAAGATCTACTTAAATTATTTAGAATTCTTTAGCACAGATTTTTTTATTCTCCATGTTTTACTTATATAGTCAATTTTTAAATTCATGCCAGTATATACTTATGAATATTGACTTTATATTAAGGGATAAAATTCAATACTACTTGTCTTATGTTTTTTTGATGACTTTTTTCAAGTTTTGCCATTGGCCAACTTTTCTATTGGCTCCTGTCTCCCCTTGACATACCTCCATACGGGAGATGGATGGCTTGTTTGTTTGTTTTTGAGATCTTTATTTCTTTGGCTATACAAGGTACTCCAGGCTTATCTTGTATATTCCCTTTTCCAGTCTGAGAATCAGCAAATTCTCCAAGGTGCCCTGACTTATTTTATTGAATAATGGTTGGTATGATTATTGCTGTTGGGGTGTCTTTGCCTCTAGGTTCTCTCTCCTGACAAAGCAAAGAAATATATAGATGTAGCCTAATCTGTGCATATGCACCTATTTATTAATACATCTATATCCATGCATGTGTATCAATATTTGGATAACATAAGTTCATTTTGATATCCAACTCTAAAATGTTACCATTTGAATAATTTTTATCTTTCCCACTTGCTCTTTTTATAATCTCCCACTCCAGAAGTTGAAAAATCTTGTCTCAACCATCAGACACTTGTTTAATAAATATTTGGTTACAGTATGCATGTGCAGTGGGTTCTAAATTATTACCTGTATGTCTATAGAAATAAACATATCAACTAAAACACACTTTTATGTGCAGTTCCTTTCCCACTTATATCAAAAGTCACTTAATTCAGCACATTTCCCCCAACTCATTATGCAAGGTTGTTTCATATATATGAAAAGAGTGAAAACAAATTTTATTGTCACATTCTGAATTCTATACCGGGATCTCCAAAATCTTAAATATTTTAAAACATTATATACATTAATTTTCATTTATTGTGCTCTGTAGTTTTGTGGGTTTAAAAAAATGCATAGTGTCATTTCTTTACATTACAGTATCATAAAGAATGATACTCTAAAAACGTTTTCTTTATCGAATTTACACATTACACATATATTAAAAGCACAGAACTGCTTTAAGAAAATAAAATATATAATTTCATCCCATTAGAGTTTTATGATAAAAATAAAATGTTAATTTTACTATCTCATGTATACTAGTAATGTGTGCCTTCCCCTTGTTTAACTGCTATCTATGTATTTATAAATTATATTAAAATAAGTGTAATGCAACTTAATAAAAATATATTTCAGGAAATTTGTTTAGCTATTATGACAACAATGTATTAATAGGAAATTGAGTTTTGGGGGCTTTGTTTTCTATTGAGCTGTTTAAATGTCTCCTTATTTTATAATAAAAACTATTGGCATTGTGAATAAGTTGAGTACACTGGTCTAGTACTGGAAACTTCCTTAACTGGCTCCATTAATAATCAGCTTGGTGGTTTTGTCTGAGTATTCCACATTAGGACCACTTTACAATAAGTTATTGATAATGCCCAGATATAAAAAGGCAGTTATGCTTCCCCTGGAAAATAATATATTAAGCTATTACCTTAAATTATTAATTTTATTAAATCATTGACCATCTTAATAAACTAGAGTTTGGTTTCCTTTATTCTAATTTTATCTATTTTAATTGATTTGTGTTTTCTTTTTGAATTTTAGTTGATTTTCACTCTTTATTTTATCTTTCCTATACTTAGTTGTATTTAATTTGTTATTATTATTCTATTTTGTTAAAGAAGAATCTGAGGTTATTCAAGATTTTAAAACTTTTTCCTAATAAAGACATTTGATATACATGTTTCCCAGTAAGTACAGATACAACAGCAGATGAAAAAATCAATGTATTATATTTTTACTTTTATTCAATTCAAAATACTTTCAAATTAATTTCTTTTCTCTCTTCTTGGGCATATGGACAAATTAAAGGTGATGACAGAAGGAGTTCTGATATTGGGTACACAATGCAATATACAGATGATGTATCATAGATCATACACTTGACACCTATATAATTTTATTAACTGATGTCACCCTAATAAATTTAAAATACTTGTTTGCAAAAAAAGTATTTTATCTACTTTGTACATAGTTTCTTTATCTATTTTTGTCATTATTAGTTTTATAAAACTTGAGGACTATTTTATCTCCTTAACAGATAGACTCTTTTATTCCTAAAATAACCTGTAAATAAACTGTCATCTTAATTCTGACTTTATAACACAACCACTCCATCTTCCTTTGCATTATTGTTAGCCTTGCCTAATTTGATTCATCCTTTTACTTGTCATATATTTGTGACTTTATCTTTAAAGTTTATTTATTTCAAGTATCACAGAGTTGAGTCTTTCTTTTTCTTTCCATCCAATTCGAGAACCTCTGTCTTTTAATTAGATGTTCATACTGTTTACATTTACTTGATGTAGTCAGGCTTACTTTTGTCATGGTGCTATTTATTTTTCAGTCTTTTCTATCTCTTGTCCCTCTTTCTTCTTTTGCTGACTTCCTTTATGAACAGTATATTTTATAATTTTATTTGGGGGAAGTTTTATCTTACAACTATTTGTTATATTACTGTTCTATTCAGACATAGAATATACATCTGCAACTTATAATCTAGTTAAGTGACATTATATCATGTGCCATATGGTATAAAAATCTTACAAGAACCTACTTTCATTTATTCCTTATGGGCCTATAGAGTATTTCCTTACACTTATTTTTACATATTTTAATTTACATAAAATTTTTCAAATTGTCTTTGTTTAAATTTGAATGTTCTCTAAAAGATTTAATAGAGTATGTTTTTATATAATTATTCACGTTAGCTAAAATTTTCAGTATTCCTTGTTCATTTATATTGATTCATAATTTCTTCTGCCTGAATAACTTACTTTTTTGCTTTTTTGTGTGTAATTTAGATCAGCTAAAGATGAATTACTTCAGTTTTTGCATATCTCAAAAAGCTTATTACTCCTTAGGCTTTTGAAAATATATTTTGTGTGTACAGATTTCCAGGTTGGCTGATTGTTTTTCCATATAATGTTGTTTACTGTCTTCTTACATGCATTATTTCTAATAAAAAATCTGCTGTAAAGTATATCTTTGTTCCTCCACATGTAATATGTCCTTCTGCATGGGTCCTCTTAAATTTTTCTCTTTATCACTAGTTTTAAGCAATTTGATTGCATTATGGCTTTTATCAGTTTTCTTTAGGCTTTTGTAGCTACTGAGCTCTTGGATCTGTGGATTTATAGGTATCCCAAATCTGGAAAATTTTCAAGTTCAATTTTTCAAATATATTTCTGATCTACTCCTCTCACTGGGGATTTCAAAAACAAGTGTTTAATTTTATTTAAATTGCCCCTCACATCAATAATGCCCTTTTAAATTTGTCTTCCTACTTTTGTATTTAGTAATTTTTATTATTGTTTTATAGTTCATTAATCTATTTTTCCAAAATATCTCATCTTAATTCTATCTGGTGTATTTTTTATTTTATTCATTTTGCTTCTCATCTCTCAACCTCTGAATTGGGCCCCTCATTTATGGCTTACGTATGTCTTCACTAACACTGTGCCTTAATGGCCTTGCCTTTTCATTCTAGTGTCTCTGTCACCTCTGAGTCAGTTTTGATTGATTAATGTCTTTTATCCTTGGATTGCATATTTCTGCTTTTTTTTTGCATCTCTGGTATTTTTAAAACCAGAAACAAGATATTGTGAATTTAACATTTTTGAGTCCTGAGTATTTTTTATTTCCCAAATATTTCTGAGCTTGTTCTGATAAGCATATCAGTTACTTGTAAATAATATTTGATCTGCTTTTGGTTCTTGGTTTGTTGGGGGAACAAGCGCTTTGTTCAGTATATTATTATTTCCCATTAGTTATAAAAGATACTTCTGAGGATTCTACTCAATTATAAATTATGAGGTTTTCTAATATGGCTGGTTGGAACAGTAAGTATTGCACATACCACCTGTGTGTGTGGCACTGTCACTTTCACCTTTCTGAGTGGTGGTTGCCCAATCTTGCAGAGTTTCTCTTATATGTATGCCATGCATTATTTTGCTGGATATTTGTGGAGAACTTTCTGAAAATCTCTGGAATCTTCTGAAAATCCTCTCTCTGTGATTCTTTCTCCTATTTAGTGCTCTGTCCTATGACCCTTATTTAGCTCCGTTTCCCTGTATTTTCATTTCTATTCCTAACAAGTCAGGGAATTCATCCATATACATTGAGGTTCCTTCTCATTGTTCCACAGTCTGGCAATGCTATAAAGGCAGTAAGCAGGGGAATTCATAAAGATTAACTTTTTCACCCCCTATCTCCTACAAATTACTATCGTTTATTTTTCCTGATACAGTGTATAGAAAACCATTATTTTATTTTATTTGTCCACTTTTTCTATTGCTTCTGATAAGAGAGTAATTATTTTTCCTGTTACTCCATCTTGGCCAGAAACAGAGTTCCATGTTAGCACCGTATTCATGTTGGTACACCAGTGTTTTATATTATTCTGCTTAAAATTCAATGGAATAAGAAAAATGTATTAATAGAGCAGCCATAAATAATCCATAGAGTGGTCAACCATGTAAGATGCAGAATTACACAGTAATCGAGATGAGTGAATGCTAAAACAGTCTAGAAGGATGGAGGAGACATTAAGTGTATCTTGACTAATAAATCAGTGCCACTCTACTAATTCTACATGGGTGTTTCAATCCTGAGCAAGCTATTTAACCTATATAAGCTTTAGTTTCTTCAAGTGTAAAATTGGGATGAAAATAATGTTCACCTCATAGAGTTCTTCAGAAGAGTTATATGGGTTAACATGAAAAATGCCTGGCATATTGCATGCACTCAATACATTGAGGTTCCCATTTATTCACCATAAAGATTATCACAGCATGTGGAAAGAAATATCACTTAAACTACTTTTGCTGAAGGGAGAGCTTAAATCGAACTTACTCACCCTTGAGTGTAAATTCTCAACAGAAAATTGCAAAAGTATATTTAGGGAGTGGATAAAGAATAAGGAAAATAAATCTGCATTTCAAGTTTTATGTTGTAGAAACAAGGGAACCCTGACACTCAGTATGTAAAGTCTTCATGAATGCTTGAGGGAGTTTGGCTCAAAAACACACTTGGCTGCCTATTTCAGTTAGACAATTTCAACCAATGTTGATTCTCTCTTAAAGTGTTCTAGTAATGGTAGGATTAACCAGTCACCTTCACTTTCCTTATATTTCTCATTCCTATTATGCCACTTAGTTTGCTAAGTTTTCCCTTCAATAGACTGCCAGTTTACCAATTAGAGGAGATAACCATTTCAAGAATCCTTTGAAGTTCTCCTCCCTGTAATCATTCCATATAAAAATAATGTGTTCTTTAGGTTTTAGTGTATATTACACAAGTGTACATTATATTAACACTGTAATAAAAACAAAATGATAATTATGAGACTAAGAATTTCTAAGTGAAGTAGCATCAAAATTTGTAAGATTCTTTCATCTTTTGTAGTTATTCAATAATTTACTTTGGAGGCAAAGATGATTCTACTACGAAGAGAATTCCTACAGGAAGAAAAAAATAAACAAGAGAATGAACTTGAGGGCGTTTGGAACTCAAAGAAATTACATATCTGTGTGGCTGATATCAGCTAAAATATTTGAAATTATTAAGTAAGATGGGCAGGGTTTAGGGGGACCTCTTGGCTATATGAAACATTTTATTTTTTCTCATTATAACATTTGGCCCATAGGGATGTTTAACAGAAACTTCTTCATCAACAATAGTGATTAAGGAGACTTTAAATGAGATATTTAACAACTGTTGATAATATTAGAGTCCCAACTGACTGGGAGCCAGGAGGGGAAAATGAGAATCTTATTTTGCTAGAAAATAATTGAATTTGACACAATTAGTATGACTATCAGGAATAGAACCAAGAAAGACAAAGAGAAAAGCAGCTAATTTCAGAAAGGGGTTTTAGACATTTTCCAGAGTAGTTTTATATTTTGGGATCATGCTATGCTGGTCATAACAAGTTTACCATGTCACAGAAATCATATTGTTAGTTGGCTATACTGACTGGTATATTATGGGAGTCTGTTGAAGGCTCTCTTCCTATAGATGTAATTTAAATTAAGAATGAGTTTTACATTGCAAACAACCCTTCCTCCATGAGCTTCCCTATTTCTTTTGGAAAAGTAAAAATGTCTGTAGTTCTGAGACTGTACCGTACTACCTTTGTGTTCTCAGTGCCCAGCAATGGGGCTGAAAAAATACCCTTTTATGAAGTCGGTTAGTATAAAAAGACATAATTAGTACATGGTATTTCATTAAAACTATTTTTTAAGTTTTCCATTTTATTAAATTTATTGGGGTGACATGGTTAATAAGGTCATATAGGTCTCAGGTATACATTATTATGATACATGTTCTTGAATTGTGTGCCTACCAACCAGAGTCTAATATTTAATTTTTAATTATCTCCTAACTGAAGAGAGGTACTGTCTAATAAGTAACACCTAGTTATATTTGGCTACTTAATTTAAGTATAAATTAATTAAAATAAAATAGACAAAATATTCACTTTCTGAATCTTACAAGTTATTTCAAATGCACAATAGCCACATATACCTAGTAGTTATCATATTATTAAGCACCTCAGATATAAAACTTTTCCATCACTGCAGAAAGTTTTATTGGATAGAATTTCTCTAGTGCAGTGGTTCTCAACCTTCTTAATGCTGCGATCCTTTAATACAGTTCTTCATGTTGTGGTGACCTCCAACCATAAGTAAAGCATAGTGATTAATCACAAAAACAATATGTAATTATATATGTATTATCCGATGGTCTTAGGCAACCCCTGTGAAAGGGTTGTTCAACCCCCAAAGGGGTCGTGACCCACAGGTTGAGAACCACTGCTCTAGAGGATGTGATATTTCAACATTTTTTTGTATGTCCTTAAAATTAGACAGACATAGAAAAATCCATAATTTCCAGAATGTACTAGTATATCTTAAATTATCCCTAAATTACATAAACTGATCAAATTAAGGAGTCTTGACACTTGACTCTTAAAAAAATAACCTATTAATAAGGATGCAATATTAACAGCCACTCATAGCTGAACTGCAGCATGATTCAGCAATCAGTCATTTGGCTCAATACTGGCAACATGGGAAGTAATAGCTATGTTTAGAATGAAGAGATAGATTTCTTAAATATCAGTTTGATAATGTTTTTACAAATGTCAAAGTAAAATCTGCACTGTTGCATAGTGGTAGTCCAAGGGAGGATAAAATCAATTATTTTGCAGGGGGCAGAGGGAATGATACATAATGTCAGCTAGGGTTGAATCTGAAAAATAGAGTAGCTACTTGCCAGTTCTAGTCAGCGGAAGAGGGAAGGAGGAATGAAGTGCATTCAAAAGAAAGGAAAGAAACATAAACAAAGTCCCAGAGTATATAAAAAATGACAAATATAGAAAATAGAAAATATTTGAGTATAGCAATGCAAAGTGTGTGTGTCAGGCATAACACAGGTGAGCCTGGATTGCAATATGGTCCACATTAGTTACTCATAAATTGCTAAAATCAACATAGCTACCCCTGCACGAACATGAATGCGATTATTACAGCAAATAGTAGCTTAAAGAACTGTCTTTCAATTTCATTCTGTATGTATCTTTTAGTACACTGTGGAAAAACACCATATAACATCTAATGTTATATATTAATATGAAAAAGATATTACAGTAAAGCATGTTACAATATAACACAATGTAAAATTGAATTTAAAAGACTGTTAAACATTTCTATTTAAAGTGGCTTCTGGGAGTTAAATATCCTATGTTTAAAAATGACCTCAAATGATCAAATATGCCCTTGATCTTTTTTCAGTCTTATGTTAATCTCATTCTTCACAATTCCATTTTAAACAATTATATATATATACATATATATATTAATATATATTAGAGTTTATAATCACCCCCACTGTGAAATAGATGTTTCTTTCTAGAGAATTCTCATGTATAAATTTAGTCTTCAAAGGAAATACTATATTGCTGAAATATATTTATTTATACTATTGGAAGTTATCCAAGATGTTAAGGACCAATTTATTAAATTAGTTTTCACAAAATTCATGGGAGCTATTATTCTCATTTATTTGACATCAAAAAGTGTCTCTCTTTGGTAATCAGTAGAAGATTAATTACAGCCATGGTCAGCAAATCAGCAGCATGGCAATGAAGTAATTAATATCCAAATTTGAAAAAAATGTACGTATTTTATGGTTATATATGCTGATCTCTGTAGAATTTATTACCTTTAAAAGTGATTTGGTTATTTTAATTGAAACAATTGTAATTGCTTCATAAAGTTCTATTTGTAAGCTGACATTTAGAATAGAGAAATATTGGAAATTATTCTCTTTCTAAACATAGATGATTTAGAGATATGGGCACATTTTTATGTATAGGTACACATCAATTAAAACATTTAGCATTAGATATAAATTAGAGTTTTTCTAACATGTTGCATATAAATTATTAATATATAAATGTATGGAAATTTTCAATTTATAAGAAATCTTTAAATGTTTTGCTGTATGTGACAGAGCATTTTGCAATTTCCAATGACTATTTTCCTGAATTGAAAATTAAATTTTCTAAACTTTCATGCTTAAAAGATAAAATCGTTTAATTTTTAATTGTTCATGATAGGCCCCTGATGGTTTTGAAGTCATATAAGGGGAAAGAAAAAGAATATCTGATATAAAGATGCAAGATCTCAACAAAGTCTAGATCACTTCAACCACTTCGGGAGAAAGCAGAGATAGACAACATTCTGCACGTACCTTCTCCAAGACCTTTTTCCAGTATTGAAACTCATAACATCCTCAGATTTTTTCAAGTTTCCTTTGTACTTGTTCTCTGTGTCTTCTTCTCACAACCTTAAACTTTTGGAGGCATCTTCTAAAAACTTTCTTATAATGACAATGACTAACATTCATGAAACCCTTCTTATGTGTCACAGCTTCTTACTTATTAACTTATTTCATCTTTGCCACAGCCTCCCAAATGGGAAATATATTATGATCTTCATTTTTGTAAACACTTCACTTTGGTAAATACTTTTAAACAGTAGACTTGCTAAACAAATACAGTTTCAACATAACTCTCTGAGCATCACCAAGGCACTCATTCAAACTTCTAAGTAGATCACTGTTCATCACGCCCTTTTATAAAACTAACAAACAAAAAAACAAAAAAAATTATGGAGATAACACTGTGTGAATGACAACATATGTGTAGGTGTTGGCTTATCCTAAAAATAAACAAATGAAACAGAAGAAAGAAAATGTTTTAGCTGGATTAGGCAAATCCTGATTGCTGGTTTGGGGGCAGTGGTTGATGAGGGAAGAAGAGAGAAGTAGAAATCTACCTGACTTTATCACACGATCACAGAACAAGTAATAGCAAAGATTTAGCCACCAAAGGCATATGTAAGTGTTAGATTTTTTTGCAAGCATTTTCTTCTAACTCTATCAAGTATTCAAGTTCAGGTGCTTCATTAAGAAACATACAGAAATCTAAGGCATTTCTGTACACCAACAATAAAATATCAGAGACAGAGACAAAAAAGAAAATACCATTTACTATAGCAACAAGAAAAATAAAGTACCTAGGAGTAAACTTAACCAAAGAGAGAAAAGACCTGTACTCTGAAAATTACGTAACATTGAAGAGAGAAATTAAGGAAGATACAAAAAAATGGAAGCAAATACCATGTTCTTGGATGGGAAGAATCAACATCATCAAAATGGCCATACTACCCAAAGTAATTTATAGATTCAATGCAATCCCTATTAAAATAACAATGACATATTTCACAGACCTGGAACAAATACTCCGAAAATTCATATGGAACTGAAAAAGACCCTGAATAGCCCAAGCAATCTTGAGACAGAAGAACACAGCAGGAGGAATCACAACACCAGACATCAAACAGTACTACAAAGCCACTGTGATCAAAACAGTCTGGTACTGGCATAAGAACAGACATATAGATCAGTGGAACAGAATAGAGAGCCCAGAAATAAACCCCGGCCTCTATGGTCAACTAATCTTTGATAAAGGAGGAAGGAACATAAAATGGAGTGAGAAGAGCCTCTTTAACAAATGATGCTGGGAGAACTGGACAGGGATGTGCAAAAAAATGAAACTAGACCACCAACTTACACCACACACGAGAATAAACTCAAGATGGATCAAAGACTTAAATGTAAGCTGTGACACCATAAAAGTCCTAGAGGAAAACATAGGCAGGAAAATTTCAGATATCCCATGGATACATCTCCTAAGGTAAGAGAAATAAAGGAAAAAATAAACAAACTAAAGAGTTTCTGCTCAGCGAAAGAAAACATCAGCAAGATGAAAAGGAAACCAACCATATGGGAAAACAGATTTACCAATGATATCTCAGACAGAGGACTGATCTCCAAAATATATAAAGAGCTTATATGACTCAACATCAAGAAAACAGACAACTCAATTTAAAAATGGGCAAAGGCCCTGAACAAACACTTATCCGAAGAGGACATATAGAAAGTCCATAAGCACATAAGAAAATGGTCAACATCATTAGCCATCAGAGACATGCAAATAAAAACCACAATGAGATACCACTTTACACCTGTCAGAATGGCCATCATCAACAAATCAACAAGCAACAAACAAGTGCTGGTGAGGATGTGGAGAAATGGGAACCCTACTGCACTGTTGGTAGGAATGCAGACTGGTGCAGCCACTATGGAAAACAGTATGGAATTACCTCAAAAAACTAAAAATGGAACTACCTTTTGATCCAGCGATTCCACTGCTAGGATTATACCTGAAAAATCCTAAAACCCTAATTCAAAAGAACTTATGCACCCCTATGTTCATAGCAGCACTGTTTACAATAGCTAAGTGCTGGAAACAACCTAAGTGCCCACCTGTAGATGAAAGGATCAAAAAACTGTGGTACATTTACACAATGGAATACTATGCAGTAGAGAGAAAGAAGGAACTCCTGCCATTTGCGACAGCATGGATGGAACTAGAGAGAATTGTGCTTAGTGAAATAAGCCAGGCAAAGAAAGCAAAATACCATATGATATCACCTAATACAGGAAACTGAGAACCAACACAAACAAACAAACTAAATAGGAGAAGGAGCACAATAGCAGTCAATAGGGGGGCGGGGGAAGGGAGAGAAGGGGACAAGTGAGGGAAGGGTTTAGTCAAGGAACGTGTATAAATGACTCATGGACATGAACAACAGGGAGGGATATGACTGTGGGAGAAGGGGTGGACTGGGTGGGGGGGAGCAATGGAGGAAAAATGGGACAACTGTAATTGAAAAAACAAAAAATAAAATTAAAAAACAAAAGAAACAGAAACAATTCATTTAGTTCTTTCACATTTTGAGTTTTGAAAACCAATATAATGAAAATATTTCAACTTATACAAAAATTGGGAGGAGGACTACCCTTCCCTCAGCTTCAACAATCATTATTACCTGGCCAGTGTTATTTTAGTATACTCATATCTCCTTTCTCCTGAATTATTTCAAACCAGTTAAAGAGAACATATTAGTTATTCTATATTTTATTATGTGTTTCTATAAGATAAGGGCTCTTAAAAGGACAAATACAATTATTGTATTGTAATTAATCAGCTCTCTCTTTATCTCACAGAATACCCAGTTAACCTTTGCATTTATCAAACTGTCTTATGAATATTCTGTTATTTGTTTGGCTTGATTTTTTCCATTTGCTTGAACTTGGATCCAAATAAGACTCAATATTACAATCTATTAATATGCACCTTAATTCTCTTTCAATATTTAGGTTCTGCCTACTCCACCTTTCTGTTCCTGCATTGTTTGCTTTTGTTACTGTTGAAGAAATTAGATTCTTTGTCATGTTAGTTTTTCACCATCTGAATTTTGCTGATTGTAACCTTGTGATGCTTTTTCACATATTGTTCTATCCCTTTTTGTACTTGCAAATAAATTGGAAGTTAGATCAAGAGACTTAGTTAGATTCCATTTCAATTTTGTTTAACAGGAGTGATAGTGCATACTTCTACTAGGAAGTGCACATCTAAATATCACATACTTTGCTGTATCACTATTGATGATCATTCCCTAGATACATTAACTCATTAGAAGTTGCAAACTATATTCTGCCTTTCATTTTTTCACATCATCTAAGAGTACTTCTATAAAAGAAACATCAATTTATTAACTATTTGGTTATTTTGATTTTTCTCTGGTGAGATGCAGTGTGAGTGCCCTGGGAAATCATCTATAGATCATGACTGATAGTACCCAATAATATTAGCACCCTATAATGTTAGTGACTAGGCTCCAAACTCTCTTCCTTTCAACAATTCTGTTAGCTACATTATATCTTGTAACAAATGTTGATCTAGATTAAACGAACTATAACAACTTGTATAACCATGGACTCTGATAGAAATTGGCACCAGAAGTGGTTTACTGCAAGCAACAGCCCCTCGTGAAACAATATTCTTATGTATCTTATGCCTTTGTGAATTTGGGGAGTTTAAGCATCCAGCTAGCATTAAAAGATGACAACCTAGTAGGGTCTAGCATAGTGGAACAGAAGAGTTGTTTTTTGTTTATTTTTTAAATTAATGCCTGTTTGTGCTTGCCTAATAAACCTAAGATCTTAGACCACTGAGAAGGTTCTTACAAAGAACAATGTGGGGGACGTACAGAATAGCACGTTTTACTTTGTATTGGCTACATCTAATAACTAGAAAGTTGGAATAAATAAAGACGTACAGAGTCCCAAACATTTGGTTCAAAGCATGGCTTGAAAACCAGTAACACTTTCTGTCTGGACATAGATACTCTACCTTAGTTTCTAAAGGGCTGATTTACCCAGAATTCAAAAATTAAACTTCCAAGTTTTCAAATTCTATCAGTTAAATTATTAGGTTTGTCAAAATTTTAAAATGAAAGCTAAGGTATTTATTTCCTAGGAAGAGACAGGTACCTGAGAATTGAAATGAGAGCCTAGGGAGGTAGTTAAATGAACCAGATGACTCCCATGCCCCAAATTTCTATAACTCCCCTTCCCACCAGATACAGCATGCCCCCCACCCCCACTTGATGAGGCAATACTAGCATTGTTTAATAATCCCGTGGCACACTTCCCAAGGGAAAACTCATCTTCTCATTCTCTAGTTTCAAACTCCTCCATCTCACTGCCCTCCCCCAAATTTATAATTAGATTCATATCCTAGTATATTCTGTAGTAGCGGAAATTCACATACAATTGTTCATGATTTTGCAAACTTTGGATGATATTTCGGAATACATTCTGATGGTGTTAAGCCATGGAAGTTAGAATATGATTTTATGGCAAGTGAATATAGCAATATGGATACACTTGTTAGAGTTTACAGTGTAATGTTCTTGCTCTTGCACTCAGGAGAGATTCTTCTTGTTTGTTGATTTGGTGGTCTATAGCCAGAAATCTCAAAGCTCTTGCACAATAAATGAAGCTGAGGTGCTAGAAAGTCCTTGTTGTGATACAGAAAAAGAATATAGAAAAAAAAAACAACAGAATGTATATATTGTGTTGATTTATTATCCAACCTCCGACTTTTAACTATGACATTCTCCTATGACATTCAGGAGAATAGCAGAAACTTTGAAAATACTGTACTATTTTTTCTTTAGACCAAAGATGAATCAGCAGCATTTTCATTAAAACATTATTGTGTATCCTGTGCCTTGGCATTTGGCTTCTATTTTTATTTCCTTTGTTTCTTTGCTTGACTTACAGAGAACTGAAGGCTAAAATGCTTTGTTTTCCTTACAAGATTCCACTGGAGCTTTATTTTGGGGTTTAATTTGTGTTTTGCAAAAGATAAGCACTCAAGCTAGATTTGTAAGGTAGAATCGACACAGAGGCAGCATTTTCCATATCTTGGAAAACAGCTTGTTCTTAATAAAGAGTAATCAGCCAAGTGAGTAAGTTTAATGCAGTTCTTGCAACTGAATAACTCATAGTCTGGAAAACTGAGTGTAGATACTGGTAAAACAATCTCTGCCTTCAAGTCCACTTTCTGCTCCAGCTACTGAGTTGCAGTGTCTATGTAGTTACGTGTCTAGGGTCATAACACAGCTCATTTGATTAAAGTGATCTGTCCTGGAATTTGTAATTCAAGGTCTTACTTCTGCAGCCCTTTGAGTGGCAACTACTTCTTGTTACTGGACCTTAGCGAAGGCATTTCTCCTCGTTGAAGGGAACATTATATTGCTCTGATAGGACTTTCTCATATTGCAATTAGTTGCTTGTTTTCCTAAATCAATAGTGTTCAAGAAAAGTTATTTGTGAAGTGAAAATGTCAACTCCAACTGGCAAGTCACTTTTGAGGTAAAAAATAAGCAGCGCATTGCAAAAACAAACAGCAGCTCACCCGTTGCATACCAGCTGGTCCCATTCACCGCACCAGGGAAGTATTATGTACAAGATCTCTTTATTTGATCAGAAAGCATCGTTCTGGGATGGAATAGCTCACTTATAAAATGGGCAAAATCAAGAGCGTAGCAGCAATTCACCATTTCTACGGCAAACTCTTGGCAGCCCGCAGCGTGTGTGTTTAGTGTAACAGATTAAGCTCCAGTCCGGGCTCTTTTCCATAGAGAGCATGTCATTCTGAGATCTACTGAAATGTACCTCTCTTGGAATATAAGTACCATTGTTTGTGGTCCATGTAAACAGTTCTATTCTTTGACTTTCCAGAACAGGATTATTAAAGGGATATATCAATGTGAAGATCCAACCAGTGAGAGCTAGAACAATAGATATGTGCCCTCAAGAAGAGGGTATATCTGGAGGAAAGCAACTGGAGACATAACGGTGGTCAGCGCTTACATTAGCTGTCCGAATCAACATTTGAATTCTCTAGGAAGTTTGTAAGCACCGTAAAGGAATTTAGTGCTAAATGAGGCATTCGTTGTGGTGAGCACAATGTAGAGTGTACAGGTATTGAATTATAGTGGTGTCTACCTGAAACTTATGTAATGTTATGAACCAATGTTACCTTAACATCAAAAAATAAATTTAAATGCAAAAATCCCCCAAACTAAAAATAGCTGAAGTGTTCTTTCTATTCTTTCATTAGACACTTCTTTACATTTACTTGAGATATGAGTATCTTCTTTTCTTCGAGTTTAAAAATAATACTTGACCACAGCAGAGCAAGCACATTTTCATTGTAACTTTATGTTCATAAAATATATACATTTTATTCCTGATGGTTATTTTTTACCAGCATCACAAATGCATTTATCTTTTTCCATTTTCAAAGGAGACCTTGCTGAATTCTTTCTATGAAAGATTTTATTCTAGCATTGAGCCATATTAAAAAATATGAAAAGTTTAAGTTGGCAGGAAACACGTGAAATCAGCAAAGCTGAGAGAAACCTAGTAGTATTGGGGGAATTAGAGAAAACACTGCTTACCCCGAATCAGCACGGTGGCTGCCTAGAGGCCAGTTTAATGAGGCTACAATTCATACTGCATAAAGTAGTTTTGTAATTACCTTCAAATGACCAAATAATATAGAACTCTAAGGAGAGCTGCATATTCCCAGTAATGAACCAATTTGCAATTGACTGCATTTTTTATCTAAGGCATGTATTGGGCAAATGATACTCAAATATGTTACTTCAATTCTATATCCACGTCCATAGTTGAATTTTAGGAGCTTATTTCAGAACATATAGTAGTGATAAAAAAGGTGTTAAAATAAAACCTATTAATCTTTAATACCCTGCTTTGAGTAAAGTAAAAGTACTATGTAAAAAATCTAGAAATACGAGAATTAATTAAGCTTTAGATTGTACCATAATAAGTTTAGTTAGTGATAGTATTTTTTTTCTGTATTTGTTTTTATTTTATTTTATTTTTGTATTACCATTTAACCCCTCATACTGCTCCTTCCTGCAATCCCCACACTGCTGTCCCTGTCCATGAATCCTTTTTCCTTTTTGCTCAATCTCGTCACCTCCTAACTACCCCCCACTCACTAGCTTAGTTTTCATCCTGCTCTTTGAGTCTCTCACTATTTTGCTTGTTCAGTTTGTTCATTAGACTCAACCTATGATTGAAATCATATGGTATTTATCTTTTTCTGACTGGCTGATTTCCGTCAGTGTATGTTCTCCAGGTCTATCCATGCAGTTTCAAAGAATAAATGTTTCTAATTTTTTATGGCCAAGTAATATCCCATGTAAATGTCCCATGGTTGTTTTATCCACTCATCTACTGATGGACACTTGGGCTGTTTCCATGTCTTGGTGATTGTACATAATGCTGTCATGGACATAAGGGTGCTTATGTCCTTTCAAATTAGTGTTTGGGGGTACTTCAGATATACTCCCAGAAGTGGGATTGCTGTGTCAAGCGGCAGGTCCATTTGTAATTTTTTTAGTTATATTGATACTGCTTTCCACAGGAGTTGTAGCAGTCTACATTCCTACCAACAGTGCAAAAGTGTTCCCCTTTCTCCACAACCTCGCCAGCACTTGTCTGATTTATTGATGATGGCCATTCTGATAGGTGTGAGGTGAAATTTCATTGTGGTTTTAATTTGCATTTCTCTGATGATTAGTGACATTGAGCATCTTTTCATATGTTTATTGGCCATCTTTATGTTAAAAAGATAAGCAGTAATATCTCAGACATTGCTCATGGCAATATTTTACCTGATATATTTTCCTAGACAAGGGAAACAAAAGAAAAAAATAAACAAATGAGACTACATCAAACTAAAAAAGTTTTTGCACAGCAAATGAGACCATCAATAAAACAAAAACATAACCCACTGAATAAGAGAATATATTTTCCAATACAATTGAAAAGGGGTTAATATCCAAAATTTATAAAGAGTATACAAAACTCAACTCAAAAAAAAATCAGTTAAGAGTGGACAAAGTACCTGAATAGTATATAAAGTGTATTTAATTAAAATATAATTTAATTTCTTAATCGTGAGTAAGAAAAAGTAAATACTTCATTTTCTGTCTACAGTCAATTCATCTTTGATACCAAACTGACTAAAAAATCATAGCTTCTTTTTTTATATTTTTTATTGTTATTAAATTTATGAGGGTGATATGGGTTAATAAGATTGTACAGGTTTTGAGTGCACATTTTTATGATACATGATCTGTATATAGCATTGTGTGCCCACCACCCAAAGTCAAATCATCTTCCAACACCACATATTTGACCCCCTTTACCTTTTACTGTCCCCAACACCTTCTCTCTGGTAACCACCATACTGTTTTCTATGTCTATGAGTTTCTGTTGGTTTGATTTTCTTATTTGTTCATTTGTTGCTTTCAGCTTTATATGCCATATATGAGTGAAATCATATGGTTCTTAACTGTTTCTGTCTGACTTATTTAATTTAGCATGGTTTTCCTCAAGTCTATCCATATCACATGGTAGTATTTTGTCTTTTCTTATGGCTGTGTAGCATGCCATTATATGTATATATTAACCACATCTTCTTTATCCAATCATCTATCAAAGGACACTTTTGTTTTTTCCATGCTTTGGCCATGGTGAATAATGCTGCAATGAACATAGGAGTACATATATCTTTATGAATAAATGTTTTCAAAATTTTCAGGTAGATGTCCAGAAGAGGCGTTGCTGGTCAGAGGGTAACTCTAATATTAATTTTCTTGATAACTCTTTTCTATTTTACAATAGTTTTGCCTATTCAAGAGATAAGTGACTTTAGTGTGTTAAAGTATAAATCCGACCCTGAGACATAGTCTTTCTAATCCACAGAAATGGAATTAGCAAGCTTTTAGGCTGAGAAAGTGTTGTGGGAGTTCTTTTAATTAATCTAAAATATCTCCTCTTTTAGAGGTAGAAACATTATCAAAAGAAAAATTGATTGGCTCTAAATATAAAATTTTTTGAAACATTATGAAGAATTAAGGATATCTAAATCAGTATATTTTCATAATTGCAAAATGAAGTTACAGGAGAAAAAACAATTTTTTTTGTAAATATCTAAAAATCACAAAAGTATAATTTGGCCATGAAAACATACCAATATGTTTTACCTGTGTATGAGTTGAAAAGGTGTTTATAAGCAATTTTTACGGCTGAATGTAATTTAGTTTTACTTAAAGCACAAACGCTGAAAAAACAAATTTTTAAATTTTGTTTTCTGTTAAAATTATGATAATTACTGGTATATTAATTATTTATAGACTATTAAAATTTATTTATTTATTCCCCACAGATGAGTGAACTATTATTATAAACTTCATTTAACAGACAAAAAAGCTGAGATAGAGTTGAATGACTTCCCAAATACATATGAGTAGCATTGCTAAAGACAAAATTGGACCGTAAGCAAACAATTTCAAAATCCATGTTAAAATATTATAAGAGCAGTCATTATAAAAGCTAACAAAGTTAAATGAAGAAAAGTGAATAGGTATGAGAAAACATGTTTTTCACATCTATTTCTTTGTCCTGAATAGTTTTGGCATGTATTCATCATGTAGTCATTGGTGAGAAAATTCAGAAAAAGAATCAATGATTACTAAACAAAACAAACACTAAACTTTAAAAGTTAAACCTTCAAGTCCAGAGACTAAACGGACTTGTTAGCTGGAGCTGACATGGCCTAGAAGGTGGGATAATGTACTGAAGGACTCCATGAGGAATGTCAGTTGAAACCAACTTACTAAGATGTCTGTTACAGTTTACAGTTTTTGATACACAATAAAAGTTGATTTTATCTGGAACACTAATGTTGAACCTAAGTGTGAGAAGAATTGGAGTGATTATATTAACAATTTTTGACGTGTCAAATAAATCTAGATAGAAGGAGGAGGAAGAATGGAAGGAGTGTGTGTGTGTGTGTGTGTGTGTGTGTGTGTGTGTGTGTGTCTGGTCAGAAAATCAAAACGTAAAGAAAGAGACTAAAGTTTTTTGGCTGAAAATACTAAAAGACTCCTGACTCCTGAGACTTCCAATGTTTAAATTAAAAAAAAAAAAGTTAACATCTCTGTGAAAAAGTAGGGAGGGGAGTGGATTGCTTAACAATATAGCAGACTTAGATGTGTTTTTCTACAGCTGCCCCCGCTCCTCCCCAAACCACCCTGTTACTTGTAGACCCCCTGAGCTGAAAGTCAGCCCTCATTCCTTCACCTCCTGGGCCCACCTCAGCATCCTGGAGAACTTCCCAGATACCTCAACCAGTTCACTGATAATCTGTCTTTACATGCAAAGGCTTCCCAATATGGGATATAGACTCTTGACTTGACCTGGTAGTTAAAACTTGTAAACTTATGTTGCCAGTATTTTTATAGAGTAAAAATAATATATTGTTCTTACATGAAATAGCATAAAGAATATATTATTGTGTTAGAATCTACATGTATAGTATATCTGATTACATGTTTACATAACTTTATCAAATATTCATTACCAAAACTATATTTCTGATAAAAACATTTTAAAGAATGCAAATAGGGACATTTTATGGTGTTAGAATTGTGAAATAAATTTTGAAAATACACTTTGACAAAAATAGCTGTATCTATATATCTATAATCTATATCTATACCCATATCCACACACACATACATAGATATACACCCTATGCAGTGGGATGTAACCAACTCCAGAGGCTGATATCTATCGTGACCTACCTGAGTGACCCATTTTGGATTTGGTGACAAGTGGAATGTTAATGAATATGCTGCTCATACTGCTGCTTTTCCATAATATTCCTTTTGCCTTTGACCCAAGAATTTTGTGTTTTTGACAAAATCTGTGAAAGTTTGGCAAGCTAGCTTTTTCATCCTGAAATTCAGGTGAAATCTCAGACCATTCACAATTCTTTACAAATATAGTATAACAGTGCTACTGGATCCACCAACAAATCAACAAATATATATATATATATATATATACACATATATTTTAACATTTAAAAGAGAAAAATATACTAAATAGGTTATTTAAAATTTTTACCATTTTGCCTTAGAAAGAAATTCTAATTATACTTAGAAAATATTAAAATAATGACACTGAACTTTATATAGTAACATTTATGAAGATGGGGCAGATTTGCACACACATACTGTACTTACAAAAAAATAAAAATAATTAAATTAAATATTATCAAGAACTCAAAAGAGGTAGCTAATAACATCTGAAGATGGACCTAAGAAATTATCATTGAAAAACTGAGTTTTCTTTTTCTATGTTTTGAAGACACAAAATCAATGAACTATTAGAAAATCTAATAAAGAAAATAAAGATCAAGAGAAAGTCACACTTAATAATATCAGAAGTGAGAAGCTGAATATAAAAACTGATAGGACACCAATTTTAAGATTTATAGGAGAAAATTTTATATTCTACTCTAATTAATGAAGAAATCTGGAGGAAACAGGTACTTCCTTAGGGAAATATGAATTAGAAATTACCATGCAAGAAAAAGAACACCTACATTTAAAAAGTGAAATAGAGTATATTAGGGACACTTAATAGTAAATATGATCCAAGACACAATTTAAAAAGCTCCTGAAAGAATCAGATGATAGGTTAACCTAAATCTAGCCTTGTGATTTATTATCAGGTTATTTACAAAAGTATTAAAAACAAATATTTATGTAATTACCTCTTGTTATCAATTCAATTAGTTGAATCATTAACTTTTCCACTTCATTTGTTTATTCTTGTTTTTTTGTTTTTCTATTTGTTTGTTGTTCATTTGCTGGTGGATTTTAGGTAGTGATATATGTGTGTATATGTGTTTTGCTTATAAACATTTTTTCTTAAACTCAGAGACGCTCCTTCTCACTTATTCAAGCATGAAGTTATCAGTGCTAAATTTACATCATCTTAATTCTTTTACATAAAGCCATGAGGAAATTCTTTTCAGAATAATAGAATAGACAATCCAACTTACCTAGACTTCAAAAGTTAGGGAATAAAACTCAGCTCCTCTAAAGCTTTTATCTTTTCTTAAGTTTTTCTGGTCTAGATTTATATAGTCAAACTCAAGGCTAAAAAAAGTAAGATTCAGAATAAATTCAGTGAAAATAGTGTTAATATCTTAGTTGCTTAAAATATCAATATTAAAATAGGTTAACTTTAAAAAAATAAAAGAAATTTTCCTTAGCAATCACACATGAATATTCTCTGATAGTTTTTTCTTAAGTTCATATCACTATATCATTAACACTGTTCATACAGATACAAAATTTCTAGTCCATGTTTTTTAGGTGAAAATTAATCAAATTTACATATTCTAACATTATGCTTCCTAGACATAAACCCTAAATTATGTCCTACTTAAATAATGAATCCCAAAATGGAGCATTAAAACACTAAAATATTTATTTTGGGGAGTTTGATATAATCTAGGAAATACACATTACTATAATATATATAATATATGTTATTAAAGTGCTTGTAGTGTTTTCTCCAAAGAAATTAATAATTATAAATAATTACTGATACATATATGTTCCAGCTCATATATACAAGGGTGGGCAAAAGTACATTTACAGTTGTTTGTATGGAAAAGGACATGCAGGTAGTGATTATTATGGTACCTTTATTAAAAGAATGCCACAATGTCACAGTGTAAACCAACTTTTGCCCACCCCTGTATTTAAAAGCATATGCATATATTGCCTTCTTAAATTTAGTTTATGTATCTGCATGCTGTCAGTTGAGAAAAATATAAAGAATAGAAGAATATTAAAATGTTTTATATAAGAATTTCTCTTAATTTGACTGCATATCTGAAGTCTAGGTATTATGAATTATGAAGTAAGCTAAAATTATGAGAATGTTCTTCCCTGTGTTTGAGAAATAATTTTCTGATTTGAATCATCTGAAAAGAGAAAATACATGTTGTTAAGTCAAGAAATTTTGAATATGGATGTTAATATATGAAAGTAAAAATAAGAATAGAACCAAATTTGTGAGAAGCCAAAATTAGTTTCTCAATATATTTCCATATGTTCCAAAGCAATGCTTCTTTGAGGAAATATATATACATATACTACAGGTTTTTTCTAGACAAAATTTACTAACTTCCATAAATCCATTCCAGACTTTCTAAGGAAAAAAAAAATCACTGTGTATATCAAAGGCCAATCTCATAAGAAAACTGGAAGGCAATATATTTTATATACTTAACACAACTCTCTAAGACCTTAGAGTTTTGCTCTTCCAAAAGTACTGAGTCACCACTTACCAGCTCCCACATACTAAGAAAAGATAGAAAAAGGGAAACAAAAGGAGTAAAGAAAAAAAAATCTCTTTTGGAGCCATACCTTATCTCTATCAATTGCTCATATTAAAAATATTGAAGTCATATTTGATTTCTAAACTTACTTTCTTTTCTCATTCAATCATATTAGATTTCTAAACTTTATTTTTTCCCCAATCTCTCAGCTGACTCTGTTTGCTATATTATTGAAAAATATACCAAATACCATTAGGTGTCACCGTTAATTCAGCCACAATCCAGAGCCAACCACCATTTTCTTTTGACTGGACAGTTGCAATAACACTCTAGTCTGTCTCCTCTTCCTATAATTCATTCTTTAGACAGAAATCAGAGTGAGCATTATGCTGTTCCTCAAACATTCCAAATGTGTCCTATGTGTGTTGAAGAATTTTTCTCCTGCTGTTCTCTCTACTTTGCCTCCTTAATTCTAAATGGATTTCTTATTATTATTATCCCACTTCAGATCAAATGTCCCCTAATTCAAGAAGCTTTATTTTCAAGCAACCCTAAATTATGATTTATTTACCCTCTATTTAAAAAATAGTTTAGGTTCTGAAGGTGGCTTATCTGTACTGAAAATTATTTCATTCTACTTTTTTCTCAAATAAAATATAAACATATTTTGAGTAACTGTTTTGTGTCTTTTTCATGGACACTCTGTAGTGTATACTTTTGAATATCTGAATTAATGAATGAATGGATGAATGCATTTACTTTCTCAATAATATTCATATTTATAAACAAATAAAAAAGAAATTAAACCATACTAAAATATTGAAGACTAGCTTGTAACTTAACTTGCGTTATTCATGAATAGATCCACAATCAAAAATCAAATGAATAAAATGTTACAAAACAAATTTAGAAATGTTAAAATGCATATTTCATACAAGAATGCTTGAAGTGCTCTAGGCTAATTATATCAATAAGAAAAAACAGTTAAAAAATAACTTGGATTTGTTTTCTTTCAGTAATATTAATAGGCCAATACAATAAATAATTTGTCCTTGAAGTATCATCTGTATTTATTTATCCATGCATCCATCTATTCATTTAATAAATATTTACTGTGTATTATCATTCCAAGTTCTGTGCTAGAGAGAAAGACCCAATCTGAGATGAAGCAAATGATATGAAACTTAAATCAAGTAATGATTCTAATGAATATTTAATTCAGTAATAATTTTCTTGCTGGAATAAATATAATAATCATAAAAAATACTAACAATAAAGCCCAGGGAGAAAAATGTTTTATATTTAATAGGTAATATTTTATCACAAATATCAACATCATCATTAGGAGGGAGCAAAATAATAATGACTACACAAGAAATATTCATAGGGATTGGCTATTTAAACAATCTTTGAAAAGCAATCAATATGCCAAAGACATAATCTAAATGTCTATTAGAACAGAAAAACAGTACAAAAAAACAAATGACCAGTGATTTAAAAGAAAACTCAGAAACTCTCTCACAAAATGGATAAGAACTACATTTCACAGTCTTGTTTAGAGGGAGTCTTGTGATCTAAATGAGGTCATGCTTCACAGAGTGATATTTAAATTCATATTCTAGAGTTCCCTCTGTTAATTATATATTAAGGTTACTATCTTCCTCAAATAATATCAAAATTTAAAGAAGATTTTGAAGAGTCCTCATTATATTTGTGACTTCTACAGCTTTCACTTTTGTCCCATTGGTAAATGGTAAAAGTTAACAGCACTTTTGTACAAATCAGCAATTCACATAAACTTTTTGGTGAAATGAATATGCAACACTTATCTTTTCATTAAAATGTATTTCATTTATTTGAAGTCATTGCTGCTGCTGTTGAAATGTTTATTACAATGGAGAGGTGTTAAAATCAAAGTACAAAAATTTACTGCATTTCTGTACAATAACAATGAAATTTCAGAAAAAGAGATGGAAAAACAATTCCATTTGCAATTACAACAAAATGAATAAAATACGTAGGAATAAACTTAACAAAGTGACTATATCAAACTAAAAAGCTTCTGCACACCAAAAGAAACAACAACAAAATAAAAAACAAGCAACCAAATGGGAAAAGATATTTGTAAACAACAGCTCCAACAAAGAAGTAATATCCAAAATATAAAAAAAAATTCACACAACTCAACACTAAACAAACGATCCAATTAAAAAAGGGCAGAGGACCTGAACAGATCCTTTGCCCAAGAACACTTACAAATGGCCAACAGAGATATAAAAAGATGGTTAACTTCACTAGCTACTAGGGAAATGCAAATCAAAACTATAATGAGATACCACCTCACACCTGTAAGAATGGCTGTTATGAACAAGACAAGTAATTACTAGTGATGAAGAGGTTGTGGAGAAGAACACCCATTCGCTGCTGGTGGGAGTGTAAACCAGTACAGCCACAAGGGGAAACAGCATGGAGGCTCCTCTAAAAATTAAGAATAGTGTTACCATATGACTCAGAAACTCTCTTCTGAGTGTCCACCCCAAACATTTGAAAACATTTATTTGCAAAGATCTATGCACCCCTGTGTTCATTGCAGCATTATCCACAGTGACCAAAACATGGAAATAACTAAAGTGTCCTTTGATAGGTGATTAGATAAAGAAGATGTGGTCCATGTATACTTTAGACTACTACTCAGCCATAAGAAAAGAAAAATACTGCCATTTGTGACAACATGGATGGGCCTTGAGAATATCATGCTAAATGAAATAAGTCAGTCAGAAAAGTTAAGAACCATATGATTTCACTCCTTTGTGGGATATAAAACTGGAAGCAAAAACTGAACAAACAGGCAAAATAAACAGTATTGAGAATTCCAACGACTTCATTGGGTTGGTGATAGTAAATTTATAAAGATAAATTTTCATTTTACAAAATGGCATCAACAAATTTTTAAATGAATTATTTAAACAATTGGTAGGATTCATAATTGGTAAAAATGCCCTGAGTTTTTACTTTTTAATAAGGGTTACTTTGCAATTTGTAGGTTAAAAAAGTAAACAAAGTATTGTATCTTCTACCTTTGTTAGAACAAGTGTACAAGTTTATAAAAAGTAGTTAGAACAGAGTTAGGACAAGCCAGGGAAGACAGAATTAAACATGTACTGAATGAGGGAGTGAATGGGTGTGCAAAAGCAAAGATACAGATTTCTCAGGCAACAGAGAAAACGGTGGTTGATGAGTAGAAGTTGGAGAGAGAAAGAAAACACTAAGTGTGTTAGAATGGCTGCAATTTGAACTAATTATTTCAAATTGAATAAATGATTAGTAATCAGGTAAAGCAACATTCGTTATCATTCTTTAGGAAAGAACATAAATAGTGAAGTCAAAGTTTTCTAGTGCAAGATTTCTAAGCAGAGGTAAAGCTTAATTTATTTAGCGTAGTATAGTCTCTATGGCAATGGCTACCAAAAAATGAGCGATGATTTAATTAACTATGAGGAGATAAGAGAAGGTATTAATAGAAGTCTTCTAGGAATAAAAGTTTTTTTTAATTTTATTTTATTGTCATTGCACTCTCTTGTATGTTTGGAGTGATACAGAAGCCACTTGTGCCTCTCCATGGTACTGGGTGAGTGAGGATATGGAGTGATGGGGTCACCTTGTGGTGGAGAATGAGCCTTAACATCATGATGCTACAAAAACATGGAGCATCGTTGAGTTGCTGAATCAAATACTTTAACGCTGATCCAGCTCTAGAGTTTAATTTATATTTCTTTATTGTTTGTAATCGTTTTACTGTTTAAGCATATTTAACTTGGCTGTGTGCCCAAGTCGTTTGTATGCTTGTGATTACCTGAAATCAAATGTGCCTTAGACAAATAGAGTTGAGCCGTTCATGGAGTTCAAGTAGCAAGAGGTTTTAAAAACTTTCTATGGGGATGTTGAAATTACTAAAGATATTTGCCAAGGAAACTGATGCAATAATGTGGGGTAGAAAAAATGAAGAAGCACATAATTAAAAAAAAAAAAAAAAAGAAAAGGACATTTACTTAATTCCATAGGCCCATCTGAATGGTTTCATTTTTGTGGTATGGATGTTTGTTTGTTTGCTTGTCTTTGAGATTGCAACTCTTTTACTGGGTTTAGCTCACATGAATGAAAGCTCCATAACCTTACCTTATAAGGTAGATTTTATGTATATATAGTTGTTGTTCTTGTTGTTATATATTTCTTGAGTTTTTGTTCTGGACAATGTCATGTAGGCATAATATATGAAAGTACAGACTTGCCCCTCTGGTACATGGGTAGAAGAATTATTGCTGTTCACTATGCTATTCAATATTTTTTGCTCTCACATTTTTTCTATCTTCACAATTTCTTATTTCCATTGTCAAAGCAAAATTTCATCAGACAAGGTTAAACAAGCAACAAAAACTTTATTGTATGTTGTTGCAATAATGGAAAGCAGCCAGAGTTCATTCTGAGCTCAACTACACACACACACACAGTTGGAAAATTTTTAAGACCTGGGATGGAGGAATTTTATGCCACCTGTGTTTGGTAATTGGCTTGGTCCAAAGGAAAAGTAAACTCAGGAGGTAGTTTTATAACTTGTAGCAAGGCTGTCAAGTAAATTAGTCTCCTATATTTCCCGTTCCATTATTGTCTCTGAGAATTGTATTTCAAAGGAATGGCCCCCAGGCGCTTGAGAAAGGAAATCTTGCCTTTTAAGAGGCTTTAAAAAAGATCTACATCTCTAAGAGACAAACAAATAATTTACATATATATAAAAAGAGAAAATGAGGAAATGATTTTCTAAAATAATATAAGAAATGGAAGGTCAGAGGCCTAGAAGCAAGAAGAAGCCTGTCTAAAATTTAGTATGTGGGGAATAGTAAGGTTGTCATTGACACCATTTAACAAGCTGTGACCAATAAAACATGAAAAATTCAATGGGTGATTGTCGTTTCTTGTCACTATCATAGTGAAAGCTTTCAGTGACATGATGGAATTATCATTTCGTAGTGCCTCCGAGAGCCTTGACTTTGAGTAACTGTAGAAAACAACTCAACCACTAACATGAGTTGAACATGGACAATGAACAAAATATATAGTCTTTTTAAACCACTAATATTTTGGGTTTCTTTGATACTGCAGCACGATCTGGCATTGCCTAGTCAGACATTGGTGGCAGGAGTAAAGTGCCATCTCAACAAATTGAAAAAGAGTGACACATACTTATCAGCTGGGAGTGGAGAAAACAATTAGTGGAGGCTGGACAGATGCCACTGTTAAGCAATAGCAGAATATTTGATGACACTGTCTCTGAAAAACCTTGTGAGGCTGATTGCATGTCCAATTATTTTGTAGCTCTAGGGGAAGAGGTCAAATACAGAGTATTAGTGTTTTGGGTTGTTATTGACTGGATTTTATCAAGTCTTACCAGAAAGAGATAAAATAAGAATTTGATTTTTGGAAACCAGAAATGAGAGGACGTAAAAACACTCTGGAACTTTGGGTTGTGATGCTATGAATAGACTCAAAGAGTAAGAGATTATGGATAAAAGTGTTCAGAGGCAACACCCTATCAAAACTCAGCATTTGGGAAAAGATAAAAATAAGAGTATAGCCTTCTCATTTACTTTGAAAATTCTGAGGATTCCAGTACCTAGAGGCAAAAGATCAAATTAAGGATATGGAAGACTGTAAAACCTTAACATTGAACTAACTGATTTAGAGAAAATTGGGCTATAACTTTTTCCCAAAAGCCTACATTTCAATTTGTCAGATTCAAATTTAAAGACAGCTGAAAAGTGGAGTATTGAAGAATATATATATATATGTACATATATATACATAGATACATATATATGATATGTATCAGATATGAAAAGTATATCTTAGGAAATTTAAGTATGACTATCTGCTGAAATATGCAATGTTTCAATGGCAAATGGATAAAAAGTCGACTCTCTTTTGTGAGAATTCTATTGCTAAAGCAAGTACAAACCTGGAATAACAATAATTTTTTTAATGCTGTTAATATCTTATACTTTTTTACCTTCCCCCAAATTTCTTTTATTAGACATGAGTTAAAAAATTGAACAAGTCCAAAACTAGCACATTTTCTCAAGGGAAGCTATGAAAAAAAAAGAAAAAAAAAAAAAAAAAAAGCATTTCCTCGAGTGCAGGGCCAGAACCAGTAAACAAGGTAACATGGAACAAAGCCTATCGAATGATTCAGGGACTGATCAATAAATATTCACAACACTTGGTTGTAGAGCCTACTCACAACGCCCATTCAGCAGGATTTCAGGAATGCTGCAATCCTTGACCACTGAGGCTCTTTCATTCCTCATTTTACAAGTAGAAGAATCTGGGGCAGATATTGTTTTACCGGTGACTATTGGAAGTTTGTGGAGAAAAGATGATTTGTCCTTTAGTTCATAGATTTTTCTGATTAAGTGGCACAGACACCTGTTGTTGAAATTAGTATAGCACAAAATGTTCTGGAATTTGAACTGGATTCGGTGACTAAATGGGTTTGTAATTTACATCATTAGTGTATAATTAATTGTATAATATATGTTAAAAAATGTACAAAACATAAACAAAGGAGTATTTGGCAAGAAAAACATGAATAAAAAATCAATGATTGCCAAATAATCCAGATATTTGAAATTCTACCTTAACAGTCCTTTTGCATTTGAAAGAAGATTTGTCATATGACAATTAGGGCCAATGAAAAAAGAGAAAAAGTGGTTGTGTAATAGGGTACACACCCCTGACGGCAAGGGTTTTACTAGTTTTGAGATCTGGTTGTAATTCTTTCTGTGGTTGTGTAAGGAAGTGAAGGAAGTGAAGCATGTTTACTTATGCCTCCATCTTGACTGGAAGTTGATATATCTTTTTCACTTGACTTTTTAAGTGATCTCATAGGAAAATTGGAAATAGCATGAATGGTTATGACATAAACTTTGTAAAAAAGATGTTAGTGTTTTAAGTTAAAAGAATGCAGCCAATACAAATTTTATTTTATTTTTCAAAACATTTTAGAAATATTATACTGAAGTCGAAAAATTAGTGCATCATTCCTTTCATCAATGATTCAAGGACTGTACCTTTATAAAATGTTATTTAATGTGCTAGTAATAAGAGAGTTAGCACTGTTAATGATCATAGTTTTTTGAAAGAGAGCAGTATTTTTTATTAATTTAAATTAAGTTCCTCACAATTTTCTCTTGACATATTGGCTTGGAATTGAACTTCTTGTAGCTAAATCAAAAGGGACTGGACAACAGACTGAGATTTACAATACTGTAAATAATTCTGTTTGCTTTGATATCAAAGGCAGAGATTACATAATTATGATTCTTAATGTATAATAACTTGAATTAGAATAGTAATTATAGAATTATATTTATTGCATTCTACCATCCATGAAATAATGCAAACACAATAAGTATGCACATTTCCCAGATGTCTAAAATGAATTTAGTGTGGCTAAATATTTACTGGAGAGATTTGTAACAGAAATGTTACCTAGTTGAATGTGATTAAGAATACTTAAAGAATATAATTTATGCAATTTGTTTCAAGCCATATGATACTATGAAGCTCAGTTCTAACATTATGATATTAGATTGACATTTACAAATGATTAATTTGTACAATAGATCAGATACTCAATTTTCCACTGTTCATAACCTAAATATTATGTACATGTCACTGTCTTCAATAGACCTATGTATTCTGTAAAACAAGAATCATTAATATTCCAAATTAGAAAATTTAAATAGGAGCCAAAATCAGAAACTATCTGAAATACAGCAATTGGAGGTATTTAGAAATAAAGCTTATGGAGAGAGGACAGGGTACAGATTCCCACAATTGCCTTCATTCTTTTATTGTTAGAATTTTGTGAGGAGTGTACAATAGGAAAAAAAACTTTTGAGGTGTAGTTAATACATTTTGAATAATATGTCTAACTTACCATTAGGAATATGAAAGCAAGAAAAGTATGTAATGGTTTATCTTTAAATAATGAACATATTACCTGAAGTTACAGAATCCTAAATTCAAACTGTGATTCAAATGCTTCTTGTACAGGATGTGACCTTTAAACTAACAGACCTAGATGTGATGTAGAGTTAGAATACACTCTTTGCACTAACTATGATCATGTAAGATGTAGCACACTAATGAAGAAACACCTGACTTAGTCTAGGCAAGAGTAAAACATTTATGCCCTCAATTACTGACATAATTCAAATATTTCCTGGAAGTTTTACTAATTCATATTGGAAAAGATGAAAATATCCATTATCTGTAGTTTACATAATTATCTGCCTTTAAAACCTGGAGAAATCAATTGAAAAGCTATTACACCTAGAAATAAGATTCACTAAAGTGCTCACTTACAAAATAAAAATAAAAAAATCAATATTTATATGTTGTTCATCCTTTAGGTATCAGTTTAAATATCATCCTCCAGCTGAAATGACAAGTAAGCTTTTACATCAGTCTCTCACCTTCTACTCTTCCTTCAAAGTTTTATCAAGACAGTTAATACTATAATTATTTATGTAATAATTTTATAAAATATATATTTAATGTTTCAAGCCAAACATTAATGGGATTTTTTAAATGTAGAAAAGTGTTTCTAAAATTTACTTGGAAGAATAAATCAGTAGAAATAATTAAAAACATTTCTGTAAAGGAAAATGAGAAGCGAATACCACAATGAATTAAATATATTACTACTTCAACTACTTAAAATAATAGTGTGATGATGGCTCAAGAACAGAAAAATAGCTCACAAAGCAAAACAAATAAATGAGAAAAGAATACCAGCTTTGGAGTTGAAAAGTTTATTTAAAACATACTTGTTTTTCTTTAATAATATAACGTGCATGATTTTCCCAAACCTATTAATAAAAACAAATAATTTAAAATAAGGTGTGAGATTTAAAATACAAAATTGTTTTCTTACTTATTGGAAAATCCAAGTTGATATTTAACCTACTTAAGTCAGTCTCTGTTTCTTCCCAGCTCCTCACCCCTTTGTGTCTTCTGTCCAGTTGTTATCACTGAATCACCTCGTCGTCGTCGTCGTCTGCAGCCGTCCGTCTCGAGAGACGATGGTGTAGCTTCTTAAGAGTCTATCTGCACCGCCGAGAATGGCTGTGCAGTCCGACTCGGGAGTGACACGGTATCTGTCTCCTCCCGTGTTGAATCGACATCTTGCGATGACGCTGGAGTGTCCTCCTCTCCAGTGGAGCTGAAGCTACAGAGCCTGGGCAGGGTGATATGGAGGGTCTGCTGTTGCCCATGCAGCAGACTCCCCCTCTCTTCGCAGCTGAAGGGTCCAAGGGAAAGACGGAGTCAATACAGCTTGGCTTCAGGTGCGCCGCAGGAGTTGCCGGTGTTGACTACAACGTCAAACCGCCTTAGGGACTCCGGCTCCAGATTTTCTGTCGGGGTTTACTCCCTTAGCCTTTCCCCTGAAGAGGTATGCCGCAAGGCAGCGGAGGTTTTTTGGAGTCCGAGTTTTCTTTCTCTGATGTGCCCTGACTGGAAGATTGAACCAGTGACACTTAGCTCGCAGGCCGATGCTCAATCCACTGAGCCAAACCAGCCAGTGATATTAGCCATGATTGGTGTGTAGCAGGCAATGATTATTTGAAGGCAATGGTAGGTGAAAAGTCAGGGCACAGGGTCAATTTTCTCTCCATAGTTTACACACACACAGACACAGACACACACCTAGGGTGACAATCCAGTTACCAGCGACTAGTGAGGTCACAACCTCTATCACTACTCATCTAAAATATACACATACATCTGTAAAAGCAATTATCCTCCTCCCCAGAAATGTCCTACCATTTCCTAGACATTTTTCCCTGCAATATTCATAGCACATTGATCTTGAAAGAAAAATCCAGTACTTTCTGCTTGTTTAGAATTGGGAAAAATTATTTTTGGTCACATCTGAAGTGCATTTAGAAAAATATACTTCCTTCAAGATGACATAGTTCTTTCAGCTTGGTTCTCCCCAATAGATGAGCAGGGCCTCAAAGAACATTTTAGTTCCAAGTGACACAAATCTGTACAGATGTTTTGATAACCAAAACCTCTTAAATATTTAATATACTTCCCAATAAAGCCTTTGTATAGCCTGCACCACTTCATATATTATTGGAAGGCTATGCCACTCACACTTTTGCTTTCTTTTCTAATATTATAGTTTTGTATAATTTTTTCTGATGTACACTTGCACTATCCCCACGTAGCAAAAAGAAATATGGTACATAATGCAATGGTTCTCAAATCCATTCAATTGGAAACAAATGCCATTTCTGATCACACTTAATTGGAAAAAACAAGTCAGATGGTCACACCTAACTATAAATGTGATAGACGTTGCAAGCATGATATTACATGCCTGAAAAATAGATTGGCAGAAGCAGTAATGATAACAACATAGACGAAGTTGAAATGTGCCTTCAACTGAGTTGATAAAGGTAAAATGATTGGAATTGATCCTGACACTTAGTGTACTCAATGTAAATATTATCTGTTATTTGTAGTATTCCATATTGCTATAATTTGGCCTATTTCATTAGTCTTTTCAAGAAACAATCTCTTTGAGGGGAGGGTATGATTCTATGTTTTAACCCTCTTTTTTCATTTAGCTTTATTAAGTTATGGTTGACAAATAAAACTTACATATTATTAGGTTGTAAAATTTGATTATCTGATATACATATAGTTTGTGAAATGATCACCAGAATCAAATTAATTAACATATCCATTACCTCACACAGTTACCTTTTTTGTGGTAAGAACACATAAGATATACTTCCTTAGCAAATTTCAAATATGCAATACAATATTGTTATTATAGTAGGTTTCCAGAACTTAGCTTGCATAACTGTAACTTCATACTCCTTACCTAGCATCTGCCATTTCCCCTGAATGCAGCCTATGCCAGCCACCTTTTTACTCTTTGCTTCTATGAGTGTGACTAATTGAGATTCCATGCACGTTAGATCGTGTAGTACTTGTCTTTTGGCATTTGGCTTATTACACTTAGCAAAATTTCACTTCTAGGTTCATCCATATTGTTACAAATAGTGTGATATCTTTTTTAAAAAAATAAGTTTTGAGATATAATTGACATATAAAATTGTATTGCTTTTAGGTGTAAAACAGTAAGTGCAAATACCTGTTTGAGGTCTTGATTTCATTTCCTCTGGATATACACCCAGAAGCAGGTGTATAATTCTCCATAATGGCTATGCCAATTTGTATTCTCACCAAGAGTATACAAGGGTTCTCTTTTCTCTCTATCCTCACTGCGCTTATATTTTGTCTTTTTGATAATAACCCTTGTAACAGATAGGAAGGGATGTTTCATTGTGATTTTGACTTGCATGTCCTGATAATTATTGAAGCTAAACATCTTTTTAAGTTAACTGTCTGTTGACTTTCTATCTAGGTGATCTATCCATTATTGTGACTGAGGTATTGAAATTCTCTTCTGTTATTGTGTTACTGTCAATTTCTGCCTCCATTCTATCAATATTTACTTCCTATATTTAAGTGTGCTGATACTGGGAATGTATATATTTATAATTGTGATACAATGTCTTCCTCTTGAATTGACCCTTTATTATTATATAATATTTTCTTTGTCTCCAGAGACAGTTTTAGACTTACAGTCCATTTTGCTTCATATAAATATTGCTGGCTCTGTGACAGCTTTTCACAGACTCACAAAATTGATGAAGGGATCTTCAAGTGTATATCAATGGTCTATGCTTAGGGATTCAAAGAACTGGTAGTTATTTGGCTTGGGCTGAAATAGTATTATCTATTTTATGCTACTTTAAAAATAGCTACTACCCATCTTGTGACTTCATGTATCACCATCAAATTATGTAGTCCATTATATTTAAAAGTTCAGTGAACATTCTCCTACTCTTTACCAGTTCTGATTCTGCTCACTGTGTCAGGCTATTAGGTGAAGACTAGTGTTTTCTTATGAAAACTTAAAATTACTAAGTAGGTCCAAAAATGGATTAATAGCTTTGCTTTTACTTATAAAGTAGTAGATGACTTGAGAATGTTCAAAATAGACTGAAGTTGTAAGTTTGAAGATAATTTCAGACAATCATTATAAGATCTCTTTGCTACCAAGTTGTTCTAGGATACAGCCAATTTAGGAGGTGTTTTGCAATGTAAGTAATTATGTAGACCAGGGGATTTTAGTCATAAATTAGAGCATTAAATGTTTAACAACCAGACTTCTAAATGAGAGATTTCAAATTCAAAAATAACATCATTAAGAATATTTACACTTTCAGAAACAAACAGAAGGTTTAAAAATATGTCATAGATGTAAATTGAAAAGTACTTATTTTTTTCTCAGCATGGACCAAGTTTTATACATTTTTGTTTCAAATCTCATATTTTAATAAGTATTCTTGTCTTTCTGTTTTACCGTGAACATTTTAAAATTGTCATACAGCTTTGAATTTTCTCTCACAACCTCAAACAACATCTGAATAAATAAAATCTTATCTTACCTTTTTCTATTTCTATTGAGGATATGCATTTGAGACTTGAAAAATTATGCTTTATCCAATATTTTATTTGCAAATACTGATATAGTTAGATAGATAAAATGGTAGATAACAAAAGAGGAAACCCTCCAAAATAAAGTGATATCTAAAAAATTTGCTTTTTCTAAAATTAAGAATACTTAGATCTCATATTTTTGTCACTTAAACTCTTATGTGTATTTATACTTAGGGCATTTTTCTCTTTGTAATGAAATAATGCTTATTTTTAGATTTTGCATTTTATTTATAAACAATATGTGCATATTTCCATTGACTCAATTATTACAAAGTGCAAATAATGTGAACCAAATCAAGAGAAGGATAAGAATCCCTTTTGGGAACAAAGAATGATTTCATACCTTCTTTCTACCAAAAAAGTGATTATTTAATACATAGTTGGGATTTTCATTTAACACTCTGGGGGCAGAGGTGCTTAGTGGAAGGGGACAAAGAGGGACAAAGTAGGACAACTATAATAGCATAATCAATAAAATATGATTAAAAAATAAAAAGTAAAAACAATCTGGAAAATATGTAAGTTTATAACTTCTGCTTTATACCATATATCTGTAGCACTTAAGCATGTATTAAACTATAAATTAAAATTAAAATATTAGTTCAAATATATTCTGAACCTAAATGCTATTGACATTATAATAAAAAGGCTCATAGAAATACATTTTACTCTGTACCATTTTAACATATATGTGTTGGTAGCAGGACCAATAAAACAGTATTGGTCCAGTCAAGACAGGATAAGGAATATAAAATAAAGTGGAGACACTTGTGTCAACCAAGATGGCTTCCAGGAAGCCATGACAATTTGGTTCAAGAAGGAAACTACCTAAGTCAGAGCAGACACATCTGGCAAGAGGACACATCTAAGATATCTGTATACATGATCAGAGCAGTATGTCTTCAGAGAGGGACTACCCATAGATAGGCCCCTGGGAAAATTTCCCACTTGGCATCGGGGGTGCCAAGACACATCATAAAACCCCAAAGTGTAGAGTACATCACTTTCAAGGTATAACTGAGGGAGTCTCCAGACCACTGCTGAGACAGCTGAGCTCCACACACCAGAGCGCTGCTCCATGCCACACTGATCTCCCTTGGAATTGGCCACTGAAGGCTGTACTGCACTTGATCCAGACTATACTTTCTCCGACCTTTGAGACTGGCTCTTCCTTGCAAGATGCTGATGACTCCATTGCCACTGTACTGTCTCCCAGACCTGTTTGCTAAGACTCTAGGACTTGGGGTTATTATCCCCCATTGATTGCTCTGGATGTGTGTTATTTCTCTTAGATTGCTAGAGTGTGAGTAGGATATTGATGTATGTTGATGTACTAGTTTGCATGAACCTGCGTTCCATAAAAGCTGAGTGACTAGCCTAGTGTGTGATTCTTGTCTGTTCCTTGGTGCCAGGCTGCTCAGCAGGCAGCTAGCCAAGCAGTTGCCCAGCTGACTTATAGGAAAGGCTTTATCACAAAACATATGCTCATGACATGTTGTTGCTGATAAATACCAAAAAATCAGCAAATTAGATCAAGAGTCAGCAAACAACAGCCTGCAGGGCAAACCAGCCAATTGTTTGTTTATGTTCTACCTTTGATCTTCGAATGCGTTTTTACACTTTTAAATGTTATTGAAAAAATAAGAGGGGGAGCATAACTCCCTACTACTTAAAGTGTGAGCTTGTGCAGTGACTTTCCTGTAGCAAGTACAATATGGGAATGTTGCTTAAAGAGTTACTTCACAGTGGAGAGCTGACAAACACTACCTGAGTTCAGTGATCAAGTTCAACATTAACAACCATAAATCACACTGACAACGCATACCTTTGATGTGTGATAAAAATTTCACCCTACCTCTGTGATCCTCCATCCCCAAACCCATATCTGGTATCTATTAAGGAGAAAAATACTAGACAGAATTCACTAGCAGAGTATATTTTAAAATACCTCAAAACTTGTAAAGTCATGAAAAGCAAGGAATGCTTGAGAAACTGTCACAGCCAAGAGAAGCCTAATAAGATGTGACAAGCCAATATGATGTGGTATCTTGAATGGGATAATGAAAAAGAAAAAGGACCTAAGGGAATGATTATGAAAATGTAAATTAACTATGAACTTTAGTTAATGATAATGTGTCAATATTGGTTCATTAATTATAACAAATGTACTATTTTGAAAGACTCCATCTTTCCCTTGGACCCTTCAGCTGCGAAGAGAGGGGGGGGTCTGCTGCATGGGCAACAGCAGACCCTCCATATCACCCTGCCCAGGCTCTGTAGCTTCAGCTTCACTGGAGAGGACACTCCAGCGTCATCGCAAGATGTCGATTCAACACGGGAGGAGACAGATACCGTGTCACTCCCGAGTCGGACTGCACAGCCATTCTCGGCGGTGCAGATAGACTCTTAAGAAGCTACACCATCGTCTCTCGAGACGGACGGCTGCCGATACCGATACTATTTTGATATAAGATGCTAACAAGAGGGAAAATAGTGCAGAGGGTATAAGGGAACTCTGTATATCTACTCAACATGTATATAAATTGAGAACAATTAAAAAAATAATGATATAACAATAGAAAAAGACATAGTATAGAGTTCTATACCTGAAAACAATATAATCTTGTTAACCAATTTTACCCTAGTAAATTTAATTAAAAATAAAAACCAATTGTTTAAAGTCATTAAAAAAAAAAAAAGAATGTGACAAAAACCATATTTGGCCCAGAAAGCCTAAGATGTTTATTATCTGATCATTTACTAAAAATGTTGGCTGATATACAAATTAATTTTTTTAAATAATACATTTACTCATCAGGTTAGAAAAAAATGTGGTGAAATAACAACCCTTAACCTCAGTAATTTAGTGACCTTTAAGTGGGTAAAAATGTTCTACTTTTTCCCTTAAATAATCTAATTTCAATCTCCTTTTTTTACTGACCTTACAATGCTATATTGAAATTATATTTAACTGTTTGCCTTGCCCATCACACAGCCAATTCTTTGAGGGAGGTCTATACCTGTTTATCTCTCCATCACCAAGTGTACTGTCTGATATGCAAAATGGCTGAAAAATATTTATTGAACAGAACTAAACCCTTTAAATATAAATTCAGGCAAACATGACTTCTCAGCAGCAGGATGTAAAACATTATCAAGAATTATCATACTGAACCTGTCTCTGTAATGTGAAACAGCCTTCAGAGACTGAGCAGAAATAAGGACCGCAGGGGAGAAATCGATAGGGTCAGTATTATAGAGTTCAGGTTTTAGTGTGTGGTAAACTAGATTTCAAACTACTGAAAGGACAGCTCATTAACTCTGTGACTTTAAGAGGTACTCTTTTTATGAATCTTATTTTCATCACATTTTTGAACACAGATAACAATATTTACCACGTAAGAATGTTGAGGTGAATAAATGAATCTAAGCTTATAAACTCAAGGGTGCCTAAGACACAGCAGAAATCAAACATGTTATTTTTATGATATTGCAAGTTAACATAATTATTCACATTTTTATGAAATCTCCAATGCTAAGCTAAATAAACTTAATCATAAATAATAGGTGGGTAGAATTTATTGAAATGAGTATCATTGAGCAATAGTTTGGAAGAAATAGTATTACATGCAATCTTACAGTTTTGGTGCATAAAAATGTAAGATTAAAATGCTGTATGAACTTGTATGGTCAAACAACTATAAGCTGTAAATGTATTCTTTAAAACATGGAACAATATTATTCATATATCACTTGATTTTGTGACATTGATTTCCCAAAGAGCAATTGGATTTGTCTCTTTCATTTTAGGTTTTATGAAATAGCCATAAAACTGAAAAAAGAAAGTTTTCTACCTGTCATTCAAACCTTCCTCAAAATTAATTTAAGAATCATAGTGTGCATGAGAAATTTTCTTCCTTAATGGATTTGCATATATTTTTAAGTAAAAAGTATTTGACATGGCATAAAAATCAAAATGTTATGCATTTGCTACTAAACTGTAACAAAAGTAATAGATATATTTTTTTGAAACAGTCGCTAATTTTCCTAATATAACCTCTTTTAAAATAGTTTCTGTCTTAAAGTTACATTTCTTAACTTTTATATCACCCTCTCAGGAAAGTAATGCAATGTACCATTTAATTTATTAATATTTTTCTTTAATAAACGTAAATTATGCCCCCTACATTAGAGGTAGCCTTAAAAGCTAAATACATAAATACATTTTATAATATATTGTTTATATATTATCATTGTTTAAGGGCATTAATAATTATTACATTGATATTGTGCAGTTATTTTATGGACATGCTAAATTAAAACATTTTAAGTAGTTTTTTCTTTAATTTTATATATATATATATATATATATATATATATATATATATTCCTGAAGTGAATCACATTAAAAAATATTGTAATAAAATTCTCTAGCGTATTCTGTTTTGTCCCCCATCAGCCTTTTATAATTTGAAAGGAAAAAAACATTTTAAATATATATCCAATAATTGGAGTAATTTTGTGGAAATAATTCCATTTAACAAACTAATTCTATAGTACATAAAATATCACATCACTGAATTTCGTTTTGGGCATTTATTGAGAAGTTTAATTATTATATTTATCAAGAAGAGTGAAAAATGTGTGAAACCTAAAGAAATGTTAAACAGTTAAAATATCTTCTTTCTAATATGCAGATAAGAGTTGTTTTTGTGTGTGTGTATTTATTTATTTATTTAGGTTTTTCAATTACAGTTGTCCCATTTTTCCCCATTGCTCCCCTCCACCCAGCCCATCCCTTCTCCCACAATCATATCCCTCCCCGTTGTCCATGTCCATGAGTCTTTTATACACGTTCTTTGACTAGACCCTTCCCTTACTTATCCCCCTTCTCTCCCTCCCCCCTCCCCCCTAATAACTGCTATTCTGCTCCTTATTCTACTTAGTTCATTTGTTTATGTTCTTCCTTAGTTTCCTGTATTAGGTGATATCATATGGTATTTTGCTTTCATTGCCTGGCTTATTTCACTAAGCACAATTCTCTCTAGTTCCATCCATGTTGTTGCAAAAGGCAGGAGTTCCTTCTTTCTTTCTGCTACATAGTATTCCATTGTGTAAATGTACCATGGTTTTTTGATCCACTCATCCACAGATGGGCACTTAGGTTGTTTCCAGCACTTAGCTATTGTAAACAGTGCTGCTATGAACATAGAGGTGCATAAGTTTTTTTGAATTAGGGTTTTAGGATTTTTCAAATATAATCCTAGCAATGGAATTGTTGGTTCAATAGGCAGTTCCATTTTTAGTTATTTGAGGAAATTCCATACTGTTTTCCATAGTGGCTGCACCAGTCTGCATTCCCACCAACAGTGCAGTATTTTTATTTATAAATTAAAAAAATTAAATGTAATGATCAAGATATATTGATTTTAAAAAATATGTTGAATAAAGAATTTCAGACTAAATATATATATTACATGACTGTTTGTTCTTGTTAAATATGGATTCCATTTTTCTCAATTTAATTAAGAAAATAAAAGTCTTTGCATCATTAGTTATATGGACTTATCTTCTATATTTACTCCTAAAAAGAAAGAAATCAAAGGAAAGAAGACAAAGTGGTATAAAGACTCTACTAAAAGAGGCCTGAGACGTGGGATATAGAATATTTAGCACCTTACCATTATATCTCCTCACCTTTCCCCAAACAACCAACAACGTGCACTGTTGGTGGCAATGCAGACTGGTGTGGCCACCGTGAAAAAAGTAGGAAGTATTTTCAGAAAATAAAAAGTGAAACTGTCTTTTGACCCAGCGATCCCACTTCTGGGAATATATCCTAAGAATTCCGAAGTACCAATTTGAATGAATATGTGTACCCTTATGTTCATAGCAGGGTTATTTACAATCGCCAAGGTATGGAAACAGCCCAAGAGCCCATGAGTAGATGAGTGGATAAAAAAGCTGTGCTATATTTACACTATGGAATACTACACAGCAATAAAAGAGAAGTAACTCTTACCTTTCGTGACAGCATGGATGAAATTGGAGAGCATTATGCTAAGTGAAATAAGCCATTTGTTGAAAGACAAATATTCAATACCAAATTATTTTTCTTATATCTGGAATTTAATAAACAAGACAAAAACAGAGGCGTGAATACATGGAACAAACAGCTGTCCAAGGAGCGGGAGAGATTGGATGAAAGAAGGTGAAGGGATTAGCTGAAGATCATATATGTATAATGCATAGACACAGACAACAGTGTGGTGATGGCCAGAGAGAAGGGGGAGAGGGCTGGATGAAGGTAGATAAAGGGGGAAAAATTGGGATATCTATAATAGTGTCAACAATAAAAATAATTAAAAAATAAAGTTCTATTTGTTATCATTGGACATTCAAATTTATTATTATTTTTTACACAAGTTATACCAATTGTTCATGGCCGAACACAAGTAGAAATCCAGAACCCACAACCGAGTTGCCCTTCAGTTGGCAGGTGGATAAATGAACCATTGTGCATTTCAATAATGGAATTCATGCTGAAAAGAAGTGAGTTATAAAGTCATGTAAAGACATGGAGAAAACTTAAATGCATATTACTAAATGAAGTAAGCTGATCTGAAAAGGCTGCATGCTATACGATCCCACCAAATACATGCATGACAGTCTGGAAAAAGCAAAACTATAGATACAGTAAAATATCAGTGGCTGGGAGAGGAGGAGGGATGAAATATGACTTGGAAAAGCACAGAGGATTATCAGGTTAGTGAAAATACTCTGTATGATGCCAAATGATGGATTCATGTCCATATACCTTTGTCTAAACTCATAGAATGTACAACACAAAGAGAGAACTGTAATGTAAACTGTGGACTTGGATGGTAATGATGGGTCAATGCAGGTTCCTCAGTTGTAACAAATGTATGACTTTGCTGAGGGATGTTGGTAACAACGGAGGAGAGGGTACATGGAAAAATGTCTGTACTTTTCCCTCAATTTTGCCATGAACCTAAAACTGCTCTAAAAAATAATTCAAACAAACAAACAAACAAACATCCAAAAAACCCATGGACTTCTGGATAATTTTGAACTTCAGTGCAATGTATAAATTTCAACACAATTTAATTTCTTTTTTTTTTGAAAAACAATGCAAAGGACTAAAATAAATAAAATTATAAAATTAAATAAAAATAAAGCTAATATTTATTTCTAGACTAATATATTTTCAATAGCTCTCATAGAATCTCATTCATATTTTTGAAATTATAAGGGTATGAATTATGTTACTGATCACCTAAAATGGTAAAGTTAGAATATATTTATGAAGGGCATTGCCGACCATAGGCAATTATAACTTAGAAAATATTTTATGGAATTGCCACAAAATATTTTAACAATCTGAAGTGGTTACTGGTTATCAATTTATACACTATATGTTTTATTATTATCTTGATTAGTTTTCCTTTTTTTTTTCCTTACTTGCCAGCTTCAACTTCTAACCCCCAATGTGCTCCTTAATTCATACTAATAAATCTTCTACCTCTCTATGCTTCTGAAGTAACTTCTTGTGACATGGACCAAGTGTGGTGGGTGTGGGGGATAAAGGGTATGAGGGGGTTAAATGGTAATTAAAAGAAATCAATAAAGCTTTAAAAAATAAAATAAGAACACATAAATAATTTTTTTAAATGAAGAATACAATGACCGTTACTTTGAGACTTCCGCTATCAGTACATCTATGTTCTCACTTAACAGTTTCCTGGTAGTTTTTGTCCAAGTGGAAATATTATCTTTTTTCAAATTCTTTTTTTTCTTTTATTTTTTCATTTTTTATTGTTGTTCTATGACAGCTGTCCCATCTTTCACTATACTGTTGACTCCTCTGTTGTGTCACTGAAATGTAATTTTCAAATGGTCTTCATTCTAGTTCTTCCCAATGAATACTTAAAAGTCTCGAGTAGAAGAACCCAATCAGTGCATATACACAGTAAACATTGGTTAGCAGATATTGATTAGGATGTTTTACTTCCATATATTTGAGCATTACGTGATATCTGTTAGCTAACTGATTTTATTGAGTGGACTGTCCATACAGTGTGCATTGGAGATGTCCTGTAATAATGTGATGCTTTTTACATAGTAAGTAGGCAATAAATAAGTATTGAATTGAATGGATTAGGCTAGTAAATTACATGGTTCAGCCCCTTAGTACCATTTCATACTAGATTTTATTTCAGAGTTGTGGTTTATTAAGAACATAATTTTGCAAGAAGTTTTTTTTTTCTTTTCTGTTGTATAGAAGGCAATTTTTCTTTAATATATAAGCACATCATACAGTATTACCCCATTTTATAAGACATGCATTTGCAACATTAATTTATGTGATATAACTGCCACAACTAAAATATTGTATTTTCAAGAGCTATTTCATCATTGATAATAAAGAATATCTAAAATAAGTACAGGAAAAGTAAAAATTAACATTTGAAATTTTATGTTGTGCTCATGAAGATATACTTATGTTACTGAACTTTCTTGAGCATATTAATACCAAATTAAATGATTCTGAAACTCCTAGTGTTCAACTCCCTCAGTGTCATATCCTACATCATCCAGAAACTATTTGGAAAAATATTGGAAAACTGCTTGGGAAAAAATATAAGAAGAAGTAATAAAAAGGTAAAATGTAAACTATATTTATATTAATATATAATTTCCTTTATTGTAGCTATTTCACCATTTTGATCTGTTCACACCAAATCATGGTGAATAAACTTTCAATCATGTATAATAAACCTTATTAAATAAAACTGAATACAATATCATGCTGGCTCAGAATAATACAGTTGGATGTGCATTAATGTTTTGGAGTTTGCTGTAGAAATTTGTTTTAAGTAGGTTGTAATAATCCAATTTCTTTTTGACACGTTACTACTAAATATCAGCCAGGGATCTTATTTTTTCTTCTTTAGGAATAAAGTTTTAAAGTTAAAAAATGGTAATATATATAATTTATGTCAAAATCATTGTTCTAAATTTGAGAAAGCTATCACACCTCAGGGACTAAGTAATGTTCTTAATCACATAGCTCTTGGAGATGTGAAACTGGGAAATAATTTTTTGATGTAACTATGTCTTAATGTGTATTGCTTTTCAGCAAGGAAGCTACATAAAGAGGATTTGGGAGTAGAGATAGTCTTTTAAATAGAAGCTTACAGGAACTTTTCCAGAAACGAATTGTGCTTAGAGATTATTTCATTTTATTTCTCCTGAGCCTCTAATCCAAGCAGTTTTTCAGTGGATCCTTATATATTCATCAGCCTAAGATGAAAGGAAACTATGTCTTGCTGGAATGACTCAGTAAGTAATAATATCACTGAGTTTTCTTATTTAATTATTGGAGAGGACTCTGAGCACATTGCCTCAAAGGAGTTACTTGATGAAGCTGCAAGGATATTGCTATAAATTATATTCAGAAAGTTTTCAGAGAATGTCCTCAAGATCGTTTAACTCCCCATTGACTTAGGTAATGTTTAAGAAGTAAAATGACTTTGAGTATAATATGGGGGTGGCCTTTTGGAATTGAGAGATGCAGAGAATTGTAACAAGTATACTTCAAGAAGAGTCAACAGGGACAGATTCAAAATCAATAGAATCTTCAAACATACACGTATAGATTAAAAGGCCAGTGCACAAAGTCATTCATAAGAATATGTTAAAAAATTTTTCAACAACTATGCCATGTAAAGAAACATAATGATGAGCCAATGAGATTGATTTTTTTAACACTATTAATCATTCATTCCAAATTAATTGAAAGCTTTTAGTAGTAGTATAGATACTAGGTAAACACTAGTAAATAAGACATCCCTACCCTCAGTTATTTCAATTACATAGAGAAATGTACAATTAAAAGTCAATTTATTACAACAAATTTAATTTTAAAAAGTTATGAAGATGCAGAATAAAGAGACAATTCTTCAGACAATTTTAAAAAGTAACAGGAATTTTCTTGGTATATAATGAGGCAGTAAAATTCCAGTGATAGTGATGCAAATTCATATTTGCAGGTGGCTGATAGAGAGCCTGGAGAATTTCATAAACTTCCTGGGTAGACTCTGATATTTTAACCTTAGCCTATTATCTACAGAAAGTATTAGTAGATCTTTGCTATACTGAATGTTGAGGTGGTCTGATATAAATTTTGCTTATTTTAGAATAGTGACTGAAAGTCAGTTTTTTGATGTGAATAAATGGAACTATAATACTCATTTACAAGGGAAAAGGTAACCATCTATTATCTGTCAGTTGCAAGAAATTCTAAGATAAAGCTCAAGCTTCCTATAATACCCTATAATCCAAATCTATGAAATTGTGATACATCTGGCAGGAAACTATGTCATTTAGATTTCATGACAAAAAGAAATTCTTCTGCATACAATTTATATCAATAGTAGCAGGCAGTATATGGGAAGGGGATATCATTGAAATGGTTTAAAAAACATCAAAATTTTTAGAAATATATGTCTAACTGCACTAAAATTTTGCTGTACTTAATACATCAGATGTTACAAATATTTGAAAATAATTTTTTAAATCTTATTTCAGGCATTCTTACTAATTTAAATTTAATATTTTAAGACATCATTGAAATTTGGACTACTTCATAACCTTAATGCTGAAGTCAATTGTTTTAGGTAGGTTCTATCATAATTTTATGAAATTTATACTAGTGCTTAGGCTAATTTTATAAACATGATGTTATTTACTTAGCAAAAGCAACAAAAAGTGATGTTATTTTGAAACAGAAATGAATCTAACCTCAATCTTTTTCAAGTAGATATAACAACTCCCCAAATCGAAAAAGTTACATGCATAAACATATCTTTTATGTTTAGGTTAAATTTAAAATATAATTTGGGTTTATATAACCATGTAAAAAACCCTATATTAGTGTTTCCTATCTTTACATGTAAATTAAATATATCTAAAAATGTGTGTGTATGTGAAGGGGGTATTTACTGATGGTTATTGTTTATCCATAATTATTATAAAATTGTGATATATTACAATTTCCAAACAACAAAGAAATGCTAACTATCTTTTTAAGGTACTAATCAAAACACATTATTATGGTACAAATTGATACAACATGCTTAAAAGTAAAATTCAAGTCTTAGTTGTTCAATTTCTCATTTTGACCAATGACAATTCACCTAATATGTCTAATTCTCAAATTTTTATTTTTTAAAAAAGGGAATAGCCATAATATTTTCCTTATTTTATGGTATTTCTGTGAGTTCTAAGAGTTCATCAATGTAGAGACCCCAAAACAGTGTGTTACAAGTAGTAAGAACTCAAAAAATGTTAATATTTTATTAGAATATATAAAACTCACAAAGTAAGTGCAAAGTATACCTTTTTTGATATTCACCTTCTCTGGTAATATTTATTTTCTTTATTCATGCATCTATGAATTATTCTTCCATTTTTCAAGTTATTTGTATTTGTTGTATCAATTATCACAATAACATGTACATAGTAAGCAATTGAAAAAATTATAAATGTATACTTTAATCAGTTAATCAATTTGAAGTGGACTTATTCTCAGTACTTCACAGGTATTCAGAATATGTTTACTACTCTGCACATCTTTTTTGATCTCTATAACTATGAAGTTTTCTATTAACAACAATAAAAGAGTTCAATCCACTGATAGAATAAAACCAGAGTACTCCAACTGAAATGATTAAATATATGTTATTGTTATTTATTATTAATTTTAGTTATTAATCATAATACTTTACACAGCATAATAATACACATCATAACCAAAGTTCCTTCAGCCAGAGATAAAGAAAATTGCTAGCAGGAAACAAAGATAAAAACATAAGCAAACCTCTGACAGAAAACACAGACTAGTAGTAATACAAATTACTTCTTTAAAATACTAAAAGAAAAACAATCTTATCTACCTAGAAGTCAGCAAAAAATATATTTTAAAAAATGTAAAACAGACAATGTCAGAAAAGCAAAATGTGAGAGAGTGCAATTTCAGCATATCAGTGAAACAAGAAAAGTTCAAGAAAAAATTTTAGACCAGCGTTTAACATAAGATGCTTGCACCTACCAGGCATAGGTAGTACTGATGATTATAATAGAGGAGATAAATATAAAATATTTTTATTTTAATATTTCTAAAAGATAACTGACTGTCAAAAGTACAAATAGAACATATACTATACAATTTATAATATATGCAAAAAAAATATTTGAGAGTATTACAGAAGATGATGGAGAAGAATTTAAAATACATATGAATAACTAGTGTAATAAAAAGTTTATAATTTATAAATTATTTGAAAGGTAAATGTGAAATTATAACATATATTATAAACCTAAAAGTAACCATCATGTGTTTTTAAAAAGTATAATTAGTAATAATAATGAAGGTAAAGTAGAGGAACAAGATGATAAAATAATAAAAATAACAATAAAGACAGTTTAAATTGAGCCATATGAATAATCACAGTAAATGTAAATAATCTAAATACTTCAAACAAAACTTGCCAAATTATGTAACAAATGGCATCTATATGTTATCTGAGAAACTCTTAAGTTAAAAAATATTCATGTTAAAAAAAATCATGAGGAATGAATTTAAAGTATAAAAATTTTAAATATATGCACCTCCATCAAAACTTCAAAATATAGCAAAAACTGACAAGTATATATGGAACTTCAACATTCCTCTTTCAATAATTTTTAATTCAAGTAGACAAAAAAATCATCAAGGATATAGAAGACCTGAAAAAAAAGTATTAACTAGCTTAACTTAATTATTATTTATACAAAACACCATCATATAACAGCAGAATTTCAAGTGCCTTTGCGATATGCACCAATATAAGTCATATTCTGGGACAAAAAAGAAATGTCAACAAACTTTAATAACACAGGGGAACAATTTTTAACATAATTCCTGTTGAGTTCAATTTTTCAGCTGTTTAAGAACTTAAATAGGCATGCTGATTTCAAAACTGCAATTAGTTTTCTTCTACCACATCAAGTTACTCTCTACAACTTATCTTAATGCAACCACTCTAGTCTGGATTGACCTGGATCAAGGGAAGCACCACTGCTCTCCTACTGGCTGAGAGTAAATCTCCCTCGAGTAGGGAAGGGTGGGGGATGACCTTGGAGGCCAGTGACAGGTTCACACTTGTCTAGGCTATTCAGTTACACATGAGACAGTGTGGTGAGAGGTTGTGTGCCACTCTATAGTGAATTGTATTCCAAAATGTAGTCCTAGTTCTTGTCTGTATGCAAGAAGTTAGCAGAATTTATTTTTTTATTTACATACGTACTTATTTCCTTTCCTTCAAATCATGTCTGCCTCTGCTATTTCTCATCATAAGTGCCTAAACAACCCTGATTCACTTTGTTCTATTTGTGGCAGTTTTATCATTCCCAGTCAAAGGACAAACATCAGCCATTTGCAGGCAAGCCTATTTTACATATTTTAAAGTAAAACTTGGTGATCAAGATAAGTCTTTGTGCCCCTCACAAGGTGCGCAAGCAGTGTGTCGAGAGTTTATGGATGTGGACGAAGGGAACACATGATAAATTGCCATTTGGTATACCTGTGATTTGGCAAGAGCCCAGAGATCATTCAAGTGACTGTTACTTTTGTATAGTGTAAACGTCAGGATAGAACAAGAAAAATAAATGTAAAATAGAGTACCCTAGTCTACCACCAGTTATACGCCCAGTGCCTCATTCAGCTAAAATCCCAGTGCCAGTTTTCATTGAACTACCCTCTTTTGAAAAACAGGAGTATGCTGAAGAACTAAGCTGCTCGCTGAACCAGTGTGGGTGGCTTGTGCTTCTTCATTGAGTAGGTCAAAATCTGCATATCTTAATCTAACGTACTAGACACAGGCCTCCCAAAACTTCTGCCTTTTCAAAAGTTATGTCTTTGAACTCTAATTGCAAAGCATGAGAGATGAAATTCACATAGTTTGTGTCGTTACTTTATGCATAATTCATTTCATATAAGCTAACTCTAGCAGCATCCTATGGAAAAAAAATGCAAACTCAAGTATTTTTGCTCACTTAAATTTAGTGAAAAGGGCATATATACATAGAATTTTGAGTCAGAAGACCTCATCTCAAATTCTGCCTCTGTTGCTATTAATATCAGTGCCTTATATATTATTTATCATCTCAGAACTCCTTTCTGTAATTGTAAAAATTATAATAATTCCTAAGATTATTTGTTTTAAGAATCAAATGATATAGTGATTAATTAAAAAATTTCATTAAGTTGTAGTAAATGATCAGGAAGTCATATAAAGTTGTGGAGAACTTTAATAATTAAGACCCATTGTCATGAGAAACATTTTCAAGTCATCAGGAGAAAGAAAACTGCATTTACAGATGTATATGATTTATGAAAAAATATTTAGTCACTAATATAGTACATGCTATTTAAATTATAATACTTATAGTTCTTATTTAAATATGTTATGATTCAAAAATTAATTTAACATGTTTTTTAATTGATATAATGATTCACAGAATATTTTAAATTAGAAGTTCAATAGAGTAAAGTTGCAAAAAATCTGGTCTTATTTCATGAAAAATGTAAGAAACCCAATGAGTTGAACCACAGGCATACAGTGTAGTACATTTTACACCAGTTGGTAAATTCAATGAAGTGTGAGATTATGCATGTTAGCATTAAAAAACCTTAAAATTTAAAAAATCATGAAACTGTGATATTGTTAAGAAATTATATCGTGATCTACATCTTTAGTGTATAAGCATAACAAAGATTTTATATAAAACTGCATCTAAATATATTTGATGTCAAGTTGTAATCAAATAAGATTTTACACATACCTAGTTAAATTAATGAACAGTGAGTTTAAAATACAGATATTTTGTACTACACGCTCCACTGTTTTATACGATGTCAGAAGCATATCTTGAATAAACAGTTTTCTTGAGTCATCATGGCTATGTTTTTTTCTGGACTAGAACTTTTTTCTCCTAATTCAGCACTCAGCAGTACTGTGAACATATTGATCTGTAATCAACTGCTGACACAGTTATTTGGCTTAAGCCATATATTTACTGAACTGAAAACACAGCATTATGACAAGCATATATAAAAGAGTTTTCTAGTGCACATAAAATCTCATTGCAAACACTTTATCTAAGTGATAATTTTATCTGCAGTTTACTTTCTTCATCGTGTTCAGAAAATACTGTGTATGTTAGTCACCATAAACATCACATTGCTATCAATCATTAAAACATTAATTTTGTATGTTCTCATTTATAATAAGGATTTTAACAAATTTAAAAATCCTTTTAATAGCACACACTTACTATAGTTTCATTGTTGAGGATTAGTATTTTGAGTAAACTTACCGGCAATATCTAAAAATGGTCTGGCAACTTTTCACATATCAGGGATTCATTCATTCATTTAATTATTGTGCAAATCGTTTCAGTTAAAATACTTTATAATGCATTTGGTATGTGGAGCCAACTACTTTTCAATACTTTAGCACACCACTAAGCAAATACAATGAAAATTTAACATGTGTAATAGTGATAGTTTTAAGGAATTATACTTTCCTTACATATATCTTACATAATGTGGTTGTTCTCTAAGCCTTCTCATTAGAGAACTGCAAAACATACATACCTGTCCTGCATCAAGAACCATGCTTGGTGCTTAAGAATTTACAAATGCTTAGAGAGAATTTTTATACAAAAAGTGCATGATGACTTCTATGAAAACTATATTTATAAGAAAAAATATCTGTGTAAAGAAGACTTAATTGGTTGTATTCTTCTGATTGCAAAAGGCTTCCCAAAAGGAAAGTAGATTTGGAGGTTTAATTAAACTTCCATTTGTAGGATGTGAGAAGTACATGCCACGAAGCAGAAAATTGATGTATGAAATTACTGAATAAATAACATTATTTTCTGAAACTCCTGATCCTTTCTGACCATGTTATCTACTACCTGATTTCTTTTCAACTCAAATTCATCATTGTAAAATTCTCTATAATGTAATTGTACATATTTTAAACGATATTTGATAAACAGTATTCTAAAGAGTGATTCTTTCAGAAATGAAAATAAGTACTGCATAATTTTAATAGGTGACACATGAAAAGTATAAAAAATATTCCAGAAGAAAATGCCTCAAAATACTAGATAATTACATTTTTTAAAAATCCTGAGCAGTTGGTAGAAAATTATGGGAACTTCTTGGAAATCAGAGAGAAGATGAAGTACAAGTTCAGAGATGTCATCGGTCACTGAACCTGAGATATCTGCAAATTTCTACTGCCCTTGAAACTGTGTTTAATCCATCACATGGATGGTGTAGGATGTGTCGCAAGGGACAACAGATAGACCTTAGCACTTAAGTAAATAACACATAATCCAGCAATGATAAAGTTTAACATATTCAATAGTTAAATAAACACACACACACACACACACGCACACACACACACATGCACACACACACACACCACTCCACCAAAGTTCGTAATTAGCTTGTTTTTGGTCAGGGGGTGGGTGTAAAAATTTCCTGCAAATACCCAATTAAAAATTTACATTAATCTTGAGTGAATTTACAGTGACCTGAGTGACCTAAAATTTCAAAGCACAGATTGTAGTTTAAATGAACTCAATTTCTAATTACTTCACGTTTTTTGCAACAGTAAATGCAAGTTTTAGATACAAAGTATTCCCAAACTTATATAAGGCAGCACCAAGTAATACAATCATAATGAAAATTGAATTTTAAAATTAAGTTAAAAGTCACTATGTGCAAAAATCAGACGTACTATAAAGTATGCATATATTAGCATAAAGTAAAATTAGATTGCAGAAAATAAAGATAAAGGAATAATTTGATGCCGCATATAAAACACCTAATTGCAATACGTTTGAAGAAATAAAAGTGAACGACAAAAATATGACAATACTACACCCTACCTAACAAAATACCAGGGAGAACTTTAAAAGCATCAAATAAACTTCTAGAAATTAAATACTTAGTTTAAACTGGATAGTGACCACAAATAGAAATGAAATTAGCAAACCTGACAATAAAACTGAATGAATTAAACATGCTGCAAATTGTAAAGAAAAGAATAAAGTGAAAATATTAACGAGAGAGAGGGTCCAGAGCTTAGAGAGACTATTAACTGTGTAATCAAATTTCGGGAAAAAGTAGAGGAATTGGGAAGAGGTGGTACTAAAAAAAGTAATGTGTGCACATTCCAGAACGATTTTAAAAAATCAGGAAACACAAAGAATTCCAGTTTTAAACTAAATAAAAACTTTGCCTAAACCTGCTTATGATTATTTAAAAAGGAATATAATTAAATTTAATTGAACTAAATTTAATTTAATTAGGGGGATGTGATAGTCCAAATGTAGACAACTTAAAGGTGAATATATATCTCACAGGGTGATTTTTGAAGAAAACCATATACAATTGTTGTGTGATACTCACCAAAATGTATCAACGAAATGCGTGGCTTGCCTGAATGGGGATGTCTTCCTTTAACCAAACAGTTACGAGAAAGGATAGGGCATATCTGCCCTTCCTCCTGTTTAATATGACATTAAAAATGGAAATCTTTGGAATTATCGGAACCCACTCAAATAGTTAATTTAAAACAATATAGGATAACTGTTTCAGTGGGGAGGAATGGCAATCAGGATATCTCAGCTAACAAATCGGCCAGAACTAATTATAGGGAATGTTGCATACACCTCACTGAACAGAGCCGCGGGGAAAAGCCTGTGACTGTCTGTCACTCACCATCCACTGCTTGATTTGATGCAGTTTCAAGTACATGCCATTCGAAAGGGACTTGTTGGCTTGTTATTGAGCTTTCAATGCAACCTCCTCTAGTACAGAATACTGTGATGTATTGTGAGCTGAAATAACCTTTGTTTCTTGGGTCGTGACAAATTTCAATCCCACAAAGATAAGAATGTGTAGGTTTCCTTCACAAATGGAAACAATGTATTTGAGGATACGTGACAGAGGTTACCACTGGAGCATGAAACTATATGGATGGTGGCTGCCATGTCTTTTGGCTAGACCAACTTTAGATGCCCCTCAGGATTTACCTGATTCCATAGCCAAAAGCAGCCCCTTTCTATGATAAGTTACTGGGAGGTGCCAAACAACCAACATGGGTTACAGAAGGGTAGATGAAAGGGAGATCATTGGTACTTGCAAAACAGTTGCTTTGCAAATAATTGACAGTTGCTCTTGGAATGGAAAGCTGACTAGATTCAAACAAAGGGCATAATTAAAACTCGTGTTTCTAGAGGCATAAGAGGAACTAGATAATAACAATAAAATAATGGCAGAGATATTTATGATTTGTGGGCAGTGGCCACTCATTGATGGAAAAGCAAGCTGTTTTGTTATGGTAGGCTTTATTAAATGGGAAAGAGAAAAATCAAATAGAATTAGAAATAAAAGAGAAAATCAAATGATCATGTTGATCGCTGTTAATATTTAGAAGAAGATGGAACCCTGTAAGTGCATGCCCTCGAGACAAAGGATGTGACCAAACAGGCACTCGAGAAATGGCATCCATGGGTAGAAAAACTGTATCTCACAATTCCTATCAGAAGCTCATAATGTGACTAAAAATCATTCTGGTCATTAACAAGATCAATAGGGAGAAAAACTAGCTACAGACTACCTAGTAGAGGTTCTTAGACCATAGCTGGCAGGAAGATCATAACAAAATGCATTTCAGTACAATCAGGCAGTATAAACAGTACATAGGCTATGACCACAAGAGATGTGGGATCCAGATTTAACTGAGTTTTGTCCTTGATTTATTCCCCAATCCAGGACAATATCTGTTATATACAAGGTCGCTCTTGTTTAGAAGGCCAAAAAAATACTAATGTTATTCTGACTAATAAATTTTGCAATGATTTTAGTCCAACTCATAATGTCACTGCTATTAGGTGTGTATTTATGTTGTGATTGATAAGATGAATTTGATTGATTTTAAAATAAAAAATACCCTTTGAGGATCAAATGTATTGGGAAACAATTAAAATCCCCACAAGACAGTCTAATGGAAGCTGATTGGCCAAACCAGGAAGTAAAGTTAGGTCACAATAATTTAATTGTTATATTACATCAACTTCTCTAAAGTTCAAATTGCTACAGCGGCAGAAAATAAAAGAGTAGTCAATGTGGAAATCTGTGAAATCATTTAGGCTTTTACTCTTATTTGTTAAACCTAAATGCATATTTAAAGCAATATCGATACCTCAATGGAAGATACAAATAATTACTAGGTGCCTTTTGTTTATTTTGTTCTATAAGTAATACAAAGGATGCAGAAAAATTGATAACAAGCAACCTTGAACCTGAGGCGTCACGACGGATTATGTAAAGCAGAGTTAACCTACAGTGCACTGAGAGAATGCCCTGCTTATCTCTAATAACTTTTAAAAGATTTCTACTCATTTTTGGTCAAGATAAGAATCACTTGGTTAACTAATGGTATTTAATGACCAATTAAAAAAAAATTTCCCCTAGCAGTACCCAGGGTAAGCTTGTTTATTGATAGTGTGCATTTAGCATGACATTACAACAAACTGTATTATAAAATAAGACATGAAAATTAAAAAGGAAATAACTAGTTAATATGTATGTAAAGATGCATAGCTGCTATAGTTCTGGATTTTTATAACTTGTCAAAAACCCAAGATTATATTTCATGTATTTTTCAATAATGATTTCATATTTCACCTGCCTGCTTCACCCCATCAGTAAGTGTAGTAATGCATTCCTTAAGTGTTGGTGGTATATTTTCATTAATTTGCCTTGAAAATAATGTGTAAATGAGCTTATTTTAACATAAACAACTTTTTTATTATATCTTTACTTATTGCTCCTGCCCATTTTATTCAAATACACCAATTATTGCTATGTGAAGCTAGCATTCTCTCCTAGAGGGATATATTCTTGCATTTCATGAATTTGATCTATTTTCTCTTTATAATTTTCTTATAAATTACCTATACTACTCCCTTTGTCCTGATTTCTTCCTTCTTAAAATTTAATCCACATAGATTATTCAGAGATTTAATGCTTGTATAAATACTGGAAATCTTTTCTTTTTTTCTGTGCATCCTGAGTATACAAGTTCTTTCTATGAAAAAGAAGAAGAAGGAGGAGTGGGGGGGAGGAGGAGGAGGTGGAAGAGGAGGAGGAGGAGGAGAAGAAGAAGGAGAAGGAGAAGGAGAAGGAGAAGGAGAAGAAGAAGAAGAAGAAGAAGAAGAAGAAGGAAGAAGGAAGAAGGAAGAAGGAAGAAGGAAGAAGGAAGAAGGAAGAAGGAAGAAGGAAGAAGAAAGAAGAAGAGGAATGTGCAGACAACCACCCTGTTTAAGAAATTTGCATTTCTGGAAATAATATCCCCTGAATATATGTAATAAAAAGTGATATGACCCAAATAACTATATCAGTGAAGAAAATATTAGAGTATAACTTATTGAGAGATAGAAATACAATATATGCTAACAGTTATTCAAATTATCTACTGGCTTATACCTCACCTGGATACCTGTTTATTTTTTTCCCTCAGAGACTCAATAGAAACGTTGTTTTTTACTTTTATTTGGTTTTGAAGAAATTGACTTTCCAGAGAGAAAGAAAAAACAATTCCAAAACTAAAACAATAAGCATTTCTTGAATTAATGGTTTCAGGCTGGACGATGAGCTGAGTTAAAGTTGGTAGTTTGGGTACTTGGACCAGGTGTGACTGACTTGGCTGGGTTCACTGCTGATTCTTTTGGTGGCTGGCTTCCTCATGATAGTTTTGTGGAAGTGGTTTGTCTCTGCGTATCCTCCAGAAAGTTATCTTTTGTTGTTATTGTTGTTATTCAGATGGTGGACAAGCTAGACATCAAGAGGAAAGGACAGGCATGAAAAGCCTCTTATAACATAGCCCAAGCTCACCTAGCAAAATGTTGCCTCCACTATGTTTTAATGGATAAATCATGTCACAGCATCAGCCCAGATTCGAAGAATGGGGCTCTAAATTTATCTTATGGTGAAAATTACATAAGGAAGGTTACCCATGCAAAGGAATTCATGGTTGTTTCACAACAAATAATAACATAAGCTTTTTTTTAACTATTTTAAAGTATGTCAACTAAGACTGAATTTCTAAAAGTAGTTTTAAATAATTTTTTTGCTTTCTACTAATTTTGTAAGCAGAGAAATGAACAAACTGATATGTCTTACATGAGTTCCTCAAGGTGGTCATATTTTATGGAACAAGTAGTTTAGATTTGGTGAAATCCATATATACCTTATTTATTTTTTAAGTAACCATCTGTGCTGCAATCTATGATTTCTTGTGCATTTTTTAAATTTAAATTTTATTTTTTAATTACAGTTCACATTCAATATTATTTTGTATTAGTTTAAGTCATGCAGTATAGTGGTTAGACAACCACATATTTTACATTGTCACTCTGATATTTCCAATACCTGACTGGCACCATAAATAGATATTACAATATTATTAGCTATATTCTCTGTGCTGTATTTTATATTTCTGAGACTATTTTGTAACTACCAATTTAGACTTAATTCCTTCACATTTTTCACCAATCCCTCAACCCTCTTCCCCTCTGACAACCATAGTCTATTCTCTGTATCAAGTCTGATTCAATTTTGTTTGTTCATTTATATTGTTTTTTAGATTCCATATGTAAGTGAAATCATGTGGTATTTGTTTTTCTCTGACTGACTTATTTCACTCAGCGTAATGCTTTCTAGGTCCATCCATACTGTTGCAGATAGTAAGATTTAATTCTTTTTTATAGCTAAGTAGAATTTTATATTGTATATGTGTACTACCATTTTTTTATCCAGTTGTCAATTAATGGGCAATGGGTTGCTTTCATATCTTGGCTTCTGTAAATAACACTGCAATCAACATAGGAGAGTTTTTTTTGTTTTTTTTTTTTGAGTTAGTGTTTTGTGTTTCTTCGTATATATATCCAGGAGTGGAATCACTGGGTCAAAAGGCAGACCCATTTTTAAATTTTTGAGTATCCACTATACTGTTTCCCACAGTAAATAAACCAATCTTTATTCCCACCAACTGTGCACTAGGGTTCCCTTTTCTCAACGTCCATTCCAGCACATGTTGTTTGTTGGTTTATTGATGGCAGTCATTCTGATATTTGAGAGGTATTATCTCATTGCAGTTTTAATTTGCAATTATCTTATGATCAGTGATGTTGAGCATCTTTTCATACATCTGTTGACTATCTGTATTCAGGACCTCTGACCAATTTTCAGCTGGGATTGTTTGAGCTTTTTTGGTGTTGAGTTGAATTAGTTCTTTATAATGTTTGGATTTTAATCACTTATCGAATATATCATTGCAAGTATCTTCTCCCATAAGTCAATTTTTTAAATCCAAAAATGTATTGCTTTCTTATGACATTTTCCTCATATTAAAGTGGTACGTTTAAATTATTTATGTGTCCCTAGTGGCAATATACCCTAAATATAGGGAAAGTAAATCCACATTATTTTAATTGAAATCTATAGCATAGTGATAAACATTATTTTTAAAATAATGTCCCTCAATGGCTTTTGGGTCTTAGTAAACCTTCAAAGGGAAGAGGTAAAATTGTTTATACAGATTCGTTTTCTGAATAGATGGTACAGAGTCAATCAAATTCTTCAAGCCTTCTATAAAAACAATAGTTCACAAGCATTATAAGGAATATTTTTACTCTTAAAATATATTTTATTTTAACATCAGTTGATTCATAATTTATAAGTATGTTTTAGCATTTACCACAATTGAGGTAACCCACACATTTAAATATTATTTGTTTGCAGTTACTAATACCCTATTTACTGAATCAATAAGTTTTTAAAAATAGTTTTAAAGTCTGAAAAAATGTATTGTAATAATAACAGATGGATTTCATGGCTAGTATTATGTATACTTAAAAGACATTATATTCTTGGCTTTCTATCTGATGACAGATACAAGGTTTCTCTTGAACTAAAAGATTGATCAAAATCTGCATTGCATTAGAGCCTTTAGGGTTGTAAAGAATCAAAGCCTGGTGGCAGATGGCATACCTGCTGAGGAATTAAAGGGCACTGATGAGATAATAGTGAAGTGAAAGCGGAGTATTGTTGCTCTACATATGTCATACTTGATATGAAGAGATTACAAAACTGCTATTGGCATCATTACCTTTGTGATATAAAGGTGAATATTCTGACTACATCTGTAGTTATCTGCCAATTATCTTAAAAAATGGAGAAAGGGAAAGCAAGTATAAATGAATGCTGTGTGTAATCCTTAAATTTAGATCTTAACTCTACTTAATATTATAATTTACTCAAGCTGCATAATTCAAAGATCAAACCCCTGAGGAATTTTAATGTGTAAATTCATTTAAGAAAACAAGGAGATAAATGAGACCATTACGAATAATCTCTTGGTGAGTCATATTTTTAAGTAACAATAAAAATTAGACTATATGTTTGAGCTTCCTGTTGTTTAAAATTCCAGAAATGTATAGAATATAGGGAATATGTAGAAACATATGGAGGATATCCAGGTATTAGAGAAACTTATACATAAACTTTATTACACTTTAAATGTGTAATGAGATTGCACTGCTGAAGTAAGTGTAAATATTCAGTGTAATTTTACTTTCAAAAATAAGTATCATTTGCAAAGGTAAGTTGGAATTGTTTCATATCAGTGAGTATGGAAGACCATTGTTAAGTATTTGAGAATTCTGTGAGTCAGTCCATTTCATGTCAGTTGCTTGCAATTGACATTGATAAAGGTATCTTTACCATAAAAATTGTATATTCCACATATCAGAGATTTTTACTCTTTTGAGAAAGTTCTTAAACATTTACTGGCCCATCCCTGTTTTTTTTCCCTGTTTGAAAATAAATCTTTGCAATATATTTAAATACCTTCTCTTTTGTCTCCCATGTTTTTCTCTTTTGATTTTTGTATTTTTAATTAAAAATGTATAATCATAATATAAAGTATATGTTCCTTAAAATTTTAACCAAAATAACAAATCTACAGGTTAAAATGTCAGGTAAAAGATATGGAAATATATACAATGCTAATTTTAAGTTCTTTTTTCGAGTGCTTCTGTAACAGAAATGATAGAGATACAAATGACTGTCAGTTTTGTAACTCGAGGAGGAAATTATTGGAAAATTGGTCATGGATTAAAATAAGAATGACTATTTATCATATTTAAAATAGAAAAAAATAATATCACATACTTGAAATATACCCCCGGTGAGAGGTGGCTCACCTCCATTGATATTGTTGCTAGTCACACTGATGTAAGAATTATTTTCTGCTGTATAATTTTACCATTTACTCTGCAAGCTCAGAGAGTGTCATGACACAAAAGTAAAGAACGTAAATTTGTACAAGCAAAAATGTGGCTGCTAGTTGTATTGCACTGCAAAGAAAATAACATTTTCTACAGAAACAATCTACATATGCTATTTATATATTTCTTGATTGGTTTCTAATATTTCATTTAAGGTATTTGCACATAGGTTCATAGTGTCATTGATACCATTTTCTTGAAAAAAATTTCCCCATATGTAAAATGTTTATGAAACCTTGAGATAATCTGTTTTAAGCATATAAATTTTTGCCTATAAAGACATTATATCTTGTCCTTTCTTAATGGAAAATTTTAACTCCAATTCTATTTCTTTATGGTTATGGAAACTTTTGTTTGATTTATTTTTGAAACACATGTGTTAAACCTTGGTTTTCTTGAATTTTACTATTTTATCTGAATTTTAATAGTGATTATTTTTAACCAGTTTTTTCAATTGTGTGTATATTTAGATATATTATTCCTTGATACCTCAGTTAACTTATAAACCAATACCAGGTTGCTAAATTCACTTTAATAGAGTATGAAAAATGGCAACAATACATAAAAAGTACAATAAGATTTAAATTTCAAAAATTTTTAGTAAAAATATGCAGTATAAATATATTCTTGGAATTTGATTTAGGTTAGTATGGGATTTCAGATATATAAAATATTTTAATATGTTGTGCAAGAAGAAGTAATAAAAGAAATTTAGTATCCTCCTCCCCCCAAAAAGATTTCAGTGACAATTATCTGAACATCAGATGTGCCTATTAGATAGATATATGAAGGAGACCTTTTCTTTGTTTTTCTTCTGATTTAATTTTTATTGTACTTCTTACATTACCATTTAGTCCCTTTATACTCCTCACCCCAACAATCACCACACTGCTGTCCCTGTCCATGGGTCATTTTCTTATTTGCTTATTCCCTCCACCCCCTAACCTCCTGGCCCCTCACTAGCTGTCTTCTGCTGTCCATCTATGAGTCTGTCTCTATTTTGCCTGTCTGTTCAGTTTCTTCATTAGATTCCACATATGAGTGAAATTATATACTATTTGTCTTTTTATGATGTTCTCAAGGTCCACCCATATTCTTGTGAAGGGTAAAATTTTCTTCTTTTTTACAGCCAAGTGGTATTTCATTCTGCAAATGTCCCATAGTTGTTTTATCCCCTCATTACTGATGGACACTTGGACCGCTTCCTTGTCTTGGTGATTGTAAGCTAGTGAAAGTAGTTGTTCTTACAGTCTTTCAAATTGGAGTTTGGGGTTCCTTTAAATATATTCCCAAAAGAGGTATGAGTAGGTTAAAAGGAGGATCCATTTTTAATAGTTAAGGTGCTTCTATACTCATTTCCACAGTGGCTGCACCAGTCTGCATTCCCACCAACAGTGCAGTAGGGTTCCCCTTTCTCCACATCCTCGCCAGCACTTGTTGTTTGTTGATTTGTTGATGATGGCCATTCTGACAGGTATGAGATAGTATCTCATTGTGGTTTTAATTTTAATCATTTTAATCACTTCTCTGATGATTAGTGACACAGATCATCTTTTAATATCTCTGATATGTGGAATATATAATTTTTATGGTAAAGATACCTTTATCAATGTCAGTTGGAGAAGTGTCTATTCAGATGGATTGCACATTTTTTAATTGGGTTCTTTGTTTCGGTGTTGAGTTTTGTAATTACTTTATACATTTTGGATATTGACCTTTTATCAGATGTATTGGCAATTACCTTCTCCCATTCTCTGGGTTGCCTTTATATATTGTTGATTATTTCCTTTGCTGTGCAAAACCTTTTTAGTTTGATATAGTCTCATTTATTTTTTCTTTTGTTTCCCTTGTCTGGGGAGATATATCTGTTAAAAAATTTCTATGACCGATGTCTGAGATTTTGCTGCCTATGTTTTATTCTAGGATTTTTGTGATTCTAGGTCTAACATTTAAGTCTTTTATACGTTTCTTTTTGAAGCAATTGTGAGTGGGAATGTTTTCTTAATTCCCCTTTCTGTTAGTTCATTATTGGCATATAAAAGTACACCTTACTTATGGATATTAGGTTTGTATCCTGCTACTTTGCTGAATTCTTTTATCAGTTCAAGTAATTTCTTGGTGGAATCTTTGGTATTCTCTATGTGCAATATAATGTCATCTATCAATATGTAAAAACTCAAATGCTCCAACCAAAAGTCATGGTGTAGCTGAATGGATAAGAAAACAATACCAATATATATGCTGCCTCTGAGAGACCCATCTCATATCAAAACATACACACAGATTAAAATAAAAGTGTTGGAAGAATGATATTTCATGCAAATGGAAAGAAAGAAAAAGCTGGGGTAGCAATACTTATATCCAACAAAATAGAGTTTAAAGCCAAGGCTATAGTAAGAGACAAAGAAAAATGCTACATAATTATAAAGGGAATAAACAAGAGGATATAACCCTAGTAACATTTATGCACCCAAAGTAGGAACATCTAAATATGTGAAGCATAAAAGGAGAAATTGACAGAAATAGTCAGAGTTGGGGATTGTAACACCCCATTGGCTTCAATAGATATATCTTACAGACAGAAAATCGACAAGGAGACAGGAGCCTTAAATGACACATGATCAAATAGATTTAATTGATATCTTCAGAGACCTTTTCAACATAGTATATTTTTCTGCCAGTATATTTTCATTTTGTGTTTCATCCCAACAATTCCATCCCTATTTTATTTACTCTTAGCTTTCTTATAATTTATTTTCTTGTGTTTTGATTGAATATTTTCTCTTTACATCTCTATGATGCATAGGCACTCTTCCAATATCATCTTAGTTTACCTAAACCTCCAACCATTGTTATTACTTATTCTTCTTACTCCTCATCACACTCATATACAAAATCAATTACAGGTGCTTCTTGACTCTCGATGAGATTACAGTCTATTAAACCCATTGGTAATTTGAAAATATAATAAAGCAAAAATTAATTTAATACACTTAACCTAAGCATCATAGCTCAATCTAACCTATTCTAAATGTACTAAGGACATAATATCTGATAAACATGACAACACAGTACACTGTAGAGGATCATTGTTTACCCTCATGATTACATGCCTGATGGGGAGCTGTGTTAATCTGCTGCTTCGCAGTATCCTGAGAGATTATCATACATAAAGACCAAAATTCAAAATTTGAAGTATCATATTTGCTGAATGCATATTACGTTAACAAGTCCAACTATCATAAGCAGGGTCTTTCTGTATTCATTTTCTCTTATATTCTCCCCACCTGAGTATACTCAGATTAAAGCATCACTATATTTTACATTTTTATGGGTAGAAACCTAGTACATTTTTCTCTATAATACTGTTTCATGGCTGACTTACTTAAGGTCCTTGTAAATAACAGATGACAAATGTATATTTTTATATTTAGTTAAGTTTTATATTATTAGTACCTATATGCAAATGCTTCTGTATTCTTTACCTCTGTCAGTTAGAAAATAATAGAATTTTTAAATTATATTTAACTTTCTCTCCAATAAGTATTATAACAGAACAGTGATTTTATGCTGTGACAGTAATTTATTCCCAACCATATTATGGAAGTTACTCTGAAAGAAAAACTAACCATTAAAGAAAGATATTTTAAAATTTCAAGATATGGAATAAAAGTCTATGACAAAAAAACAAAAAACTGATTCATAAGCAACAACATAAACCTCTGAGGTATTGTGAAATAATTCTTATTTTTGTCATATTTTTGCTCTTGAATGTAAAATGTTGTTACTTCTGCTGGGTTCATCTGACATCTATCTAATGTACTCTCTGGAAAACAGGCAACCACTGCTTTATGAAGTAAGGAATGTTATGATAGTAAAAGATAATGATTTATACATCCTTGTAGTCAATTTCTAACATGTTTATCTTTCAACAAAACAATACTATTCCTCATCAGAAGAGAAAAATTTATTTTCACAATTACTAAAAAAAAGAAATTGTGTGAAAAAACAGTGTTAAGTTATACATTGGTTTATATTCTGTGTCTGATTTAATAGAATATAATTTTTGAAAAAGCACTTTCAATTAATCAATAATTCACATAAAATAATATGAGATCCAATTAAAATCAGTGCAAAATATAATGTGATCATTGATATAACATGAAGATCAAGTCATTGCAAACTGAAATATATTTTAATACATATATTTTATGTATTATAAATTAGGCTGTCTGAGTGATTAGTTAACATATTAACCTTTTCTTTTGAGGTAGAAATAATTCTTAGAAAAATTGTATCTACTGTCTAAGAATAATATTCTATTTTTTAAGTTCATGGTATCCTCACATTTGTTCTATTTATTGGTTGAACATAATAAATTCATATATATCAAATCAATGGTGCTAGATCATTGCTAGATAACAACACTGATTTTCAATGAATAGACTATTTGTTTGGGAGCATACTCATGGAGGTGTTTTTTCTACATCATTGCCCTATTCATAATGATGTTATCAATTAAGAACCAGATAAGAATGTTTTCAAATTTCCTATAAATTTACTACTGCAATTAACAAATAATTGAATATATGACAACAGATATGTTTATAGATACAATTTTATTAAATGGGCCTACATATATACTTAAGGGTATATATTATACAATTTTATTCACCCCTAGCTATGGTCTACAATCTTCAGCATTGTCTTCATTCTCATTTTTTATATTGTCTCTTTTCCCTTGAGTTCATTATAGTCAGTTCTTTTACTTTAAACACAAAGAAATCATGTTTGTTAAGGTGATTCCCACCTTCCATTTTTCCAAACCCAGTAACTGTTTCTCAGCCATTTCTAGTTTTCTCTCCATCTTGAAAAGTGTCCTTCACTTATTGTTAGGGCAACACACACCCCTGCTCTCCATGCTAAGTCAACAGCCATTCCATCTCAGATCTTTAAGTGCTGAGAAAGTCGGCTCTTCTACTTTGTCTACACTAATTATCTAGGTGATCTTATTCACATGCCTGTATGTGCTCTAAATCCAAATTTAGACTAATAATTTATGCCTGATGTCTAATAGACCTGTTAAACATTGTTTCTTTAAACTCATACATGTGTTACCCCTATCAATCTGCTTCTACCTGATTATTCTAATCTCAGTATCTGAAAATGAAAATTAAAACTTATGTTACATCATTTATTTAATGATTGACATTTAATAAAAAGTCTCTCTCTCTCTCTCTCCCCCTCTAGTATTTTAAAGAGTTAAAAGTAATTTTGATCCAGCAATTCCATTGCTAGGATTATACCTGAAGAATCCTCAAACCCCAATTCAAAATAACCTATGCATCCCTGTGTTCATAGCAGCACTATTCACAATAGCCAAGTGCTGGAAAAAGCCTAAGTTCCTGTCTGTAGATGAGTGGATAAAAAAACTGTGGTACATTTACACAGTGGAATACTATGCAGCAGAAAGAAAGAAGGAACTCCTGCCATTTGCATTAACATGGATGGAACTGGAGAGTATTACGCTTAGTGAAATAAGCCAGGCAGCAAAAGACAAACACCATGTGATCTCACCTAACACAGGACACTAATGAACAACACAGACAAATGAGCAAAAAAGAACCAGAGGCAAGTAAACAAGGAGCAGACTGACAGTTACCAGGGGGGAGGGGAGAAGGAGGGGAAAGATGGGGGAGGGTTTAGTCAAGAAACTAGTATAAATGACCCATGGACAGGGACAACAGGGTAATGGGGCATGGATGGACTGTGGGAGAAGGGGTGGGCGGGCTGGGGGGAAGCATTGGGGGGAAAGTGGGACAACTGTAATAGAAACAACAATAATTAATTTTTTTAAGGAGTTGAAAATAAAAGAAAAAGGACAAATGGAAAAAATAAAAATTGTCAGGAAAACAGTAATGATAATGTTATTATAAATAATCATTTTGATGAAACTAATGCAAAGAATTTATGTCAGGTAAATCCTACTTTAAGTGAAATATGTCAATAAAAAGATGATGATGATGATGGTGATAATTGAGAAGTAAACGAAAAACACCTAGTTTATACCTAATGTATGCCAGATTGTCTTGTAAGGATGTATCATGGTCAGTGCATATAACCCTTGAAGCTGCCAAGTGAGAAATACAGACCAATGATATGTATTAATTCTGACCACTTAGACTATCCTAAAAGATACAGAGTAAGCTACAGTTCAAAAACAAAATAGCAATGCAGTAAACACCAAATCAGGTATTTTGACCCCCATAACGTTATATTTGGGCAAAAGGGGAAATACAGATTTTTTTCAATGAAAAATCATCCCTTAACTATGTTTATTTATATCAAATTATTATATATACCTTAACTATATAATTTTATTTAAACAATAACTGTACCTTAAGAATAAACTAAGAGGCGAGATATCATGGCAAGTATTCTTACCACACACTCTCACACAGAAACAAACAGGTCTCTAAGGAACACGGGGGACCTTTGGGAGGTGATACATATGTTCATTACCTTGGTTGTGGTGACATATGCATGGTTGTACCCAAATGCACCAAATTATATACACTAAATATGTCCAGTTTTTATATAAATGATACTTCAATAAAACTGTAAAAATACAACTTCTAGGTAATATATTTGTATTCTCTCCTTCTGAAGGAAGAAAACATAATAGTTTTCTAAGGCTTTTTTTCATTTACCATTATTATTTCAAGTAAACTGATCAAGATTAATTATTCAATAAACTTCCTATATAGAGAGTTTATAAAAATTTTAGTTAATACATAGTCTGAAAATTGCAAAAGGATTCTAGTCTCCTATAGTTTTGGTATTGATAAGGTATTTTGGAGTATCAATTAGTCAGAAAGTACATATACAGAACATCTATAGATATGAATTTTCCACAATGGTTTCTTCAAAGATTATGCCTAGATCCTCCTCTTCTCCTAACCACCAAAGTGGCAATGCCACTAGCTACTGTGGCCTTGCAAATAAAGGTTGATATTTTATGTCTGTAAAACACTTAAGTGCTTGATCCATGTGAGCATATTAAGCAACATTACATGCTCAATTCTACATTTATGGCACAATGCAATGTATAAAATACCTAAGTGGCTTGTAAGTACTCTGAGCCACTTATTCATAGAGTGTATTAAATGATATTTTACAATGGTACTCTACAATATACACTATGTTTATTCACTTAGTAATATGAGATTTTTACTCGGGAAAAAGACTACCTATAATTATGTACACATTAGGAACAACACCAGAAATAACAATAGGTCAACTTGAGAGCTTCATAATAAAGCAAACAAATACATCAAGTCCCAGTTTATCTCATAAAAAAGTATCCGACACTTTTTAAAATACACATGTGGCTGCTTTCCCAGTGGGAAGGAATAGATAATTATTATAAAGAACCTGCTCAAAAGAAATTGTGCATAGGCATTCAGAGAAATTGGAAGAGCTCTGAAACAAATAAGGAACAACATCTATACAGACTTTGAAAAGCAAAAAAGAAAACAAAGTGTGATATTTAGGAAAAGGTAGATGAGCTTGGGGGAAGAACTAGAAGTAGACATATTTCATTGTCATTTTACTGAAACAAAGGTCTGGATGTGAAAAACCAAATCTCAATCAGTACAACTTCCAGTAATATAAATGTATATAGAAATATTATAAACTGCAAATTTCTTATTTGAGTAGCATTTGGAAAAATGATTGTGGTTTTTATCAATATCTAAATCAATCTCTGGTATTGATGCTTTACATAGAGATTGATTAGATAGATAGACGATAGGAAGTGACAAATATGCATTGAGTTGGTTCACTTTATGTTGTCAGATACAAATATTATACATAACTATGCTACAACTATTTAATAGCTACAGATCTTATTTTGATTCCAAAATGTTTCAACCAATATCCTTTCTCTGTTTCTGGATCCTATCTTAGATCACATAGTGTATTTACTAGTAAAGATTTGTAATCTCCTCCAAGAAGCACCAGTTCTTTTATCATTCCAGATTTTGATCTTTAATCTCTAACACATCTGTAGAACCATAAAATATGCTTCATGTCTGCTTGTAGAAATCTCCTTCTGTGACAGGCAAATGTTTTTGCTCTTATTAGTGTCCTTCATTGCAGCTGTAGGCCTTTGAGTCTACATGCTCTGCTCTGTAAAGTCTGTTACTAGTCTACCATTCACTTTCTCTTTCTCAGAATTCCACTGTTTCATTTGTTGTTTTCTCTTTAGGTAATTTTTCTTTCAGTTTATAATATATTTTTCTACTATGTGTTGACCTTTTTTTGTTATTACTTGTTTGAAGAGATAAAGATGGTAGTACATATAACTAACTGCCATGTTTGACTAGATATTTCTGACTCACATTTAGTTTTAATATATATTTTCAAAGGCTTCTTAACTTTCTATATTATTTTATATAAAACAGGCTCCCTTGATATAGATCTGAGGTAAAATAAATATATAAAAGTTAATGTTATTTCCAACAATAATTATCTTTCAAGGCTGTGCTTACATTTTTGTGAGGGTCTCCTCCTTATATATTATAAAATAATTGAATTGTTTTATATTTACCTCTTTCCTACTATATTTTGTCTTTTGTTTTGTTTTATAATTCCTGTCTGTGCCAGCAGATTCTTTGGGTCATATCATTAGGAACCCCAAGCTTGCATCAGGGGAATCTGGCCTTCCTGAACCCCGCTGCTGCTACTGCAGCCCGAAGCTTTCTTCTTTAAAAACTGCCTAAGATGCAGCTACAGCAAATGCTAACCTGAGACTCTCTGCATCTATGGAAATACAACTAAACTGAGCTTCAGGAATGGGGTTTGCATTCCATTCTCTGAATTATATTACACACTATTAGTAAAATAATATTTAAATCAAACTGAAAAAATATTATTTGAAATAAGAGCTATAATATTGCATACTCTCAGTTATAAACTATATAAATATATATGTATATATGTATATACATATATGTGTTTTTATGTATACCTGGATAGTAAACTGTAATATATGTATATATAAATTACACAAACATAATCAATATTATAACATGTATACATATACACATATATACCTTATGATCTTATGATGATTTATCAATAAAATTGAACTGAATATTCATATTATTAAAATGTTTGCATGGATATCTTATTGATTTATTTGGTAGTAGCAATCTTTATGAGTTAATTTTTTAAAGAAATTTGTGCCAGGAATTCTCTTCTGGTTCAAATTACGTTCAGCAGTCTTCTGTCAGTTTATATTGGCAACAAAAGTAAAATGGTAAATTACCATGAGTAACATCATTTTTGTATTGAAATATTTTATATTTAAAATTCTATTTAATTCTTTAAACTACTCTTCTGAATAGAAATTGCTGTCACCTGTCATCTCTCTAACCAATTTTTTGAAAAGCATGTGTCTCTACTTACTGCTTGCTATGTGCATGGGGGGAGGGGACAGAGTTTTGCCTATGATTTTGGCCAAAGTACAAGAAGGGTTCTTAGTCATATCAATATAAAACAAGACATAATGTCTTGTTGAAATAGATTAGCTTAGTTCATAAAGCAAAGAAATTCATACTATCATATCTTCAGATAACAATTAAAAAGCAAAACAGACAAACAAGCAAAATAGAACCAGAGGCATGTAACCAAGTAACAGACTGACAGTGACAAGCGGGGAGGGAGGTGGGGGAAAATGGGGGAAAGGGGGAGGGGTCTAGCAAAGGAACTAGTATGAATGACTCATAGACATGGACAGCAGGGGGGGGAACTGTGCGAGGGGGTGGGCAGGATAGGGGAGAGCAATAGGGGAAAAATGGGACAACTGTAATAGAAAAACAATAAAGAAAGAAAGAAAATAAATAAATAAAAAACAACTAATCAAAAAGTTGTCAGCAAAATAAAATCACTGAGAACAAAAACACTATGACTTATCTGCCTCATATTAAGTTGGTTCCAAGATTTGACATAAAAATATAGTCATACATTATGTATTAATTCAGAAATTTTATTGTCAACAGTTGTAAGTAATCATACATTATTTTTATTTCAAATGCACACAAAATTAGTAATAGCTTGAAAATGTAATGCTACAAAAATATCTCGTATTATTTTACATTCCTATGTGATCATAGTAAATAGTACAAAAGCCTATTTTACTGTATTATACTTCAACTGAAGTTATGATAAGTTTTCTCAACCAGAGTGTAGTAAAATTATCATGTTCTTAGAAAAATGATGGATTTTGAAAGTCAAGTAGTAAATTACAGTTTCAGGAAAATGCCAAAGAAAGAATTGTGCACAAATAATCAGTAACATTTAGATTCAATGAAGAACAATGTGAGAATCTAAAAAAAAGAATAAATGTCAAAACGATGGGAAAGTTTCCTAGACACCTACACAATTTCTATTTTTGGGCATTCTTAAAAAGATAAAAGGCTGCTAAGATTAAGTTCAGCTTTCTTTCCCTAAATTAGCTAGATATTATAGACTCTTTAAAACACATTTAGGATTTGGTTCTTAGAGCATCTTGTTTCGTATTGTAAAATGTTATAGTCTTATGGAGAGTAAACTTTTGTTAATTTATAATTAGGAAGATTTTTCTAGGAGACATTAGGTTATTATATTTGTATATGCCATTCAATTTATTTTCTTTTTAATATTGTATTAAATGTATTGGGGTGATAATGGTTAATAAAATCATGTAAGTTTAAAATGTACAATTCTATAATAAATCATCTGTATAATTGCATTGTATTAACACCCAAAGTCAAATCTCTTTTATATATTTGATTACTAGAGGGAAGCAGGGGTGGTGGGAAGATAGCAAAGTGCAAAGGGTCATATATTTGGTTTTTACTATTGACATCTGCCTCTAACGCCTTGTGATATGTTTTCATTTCCATTGCTATTAACATAATTGAAGAAAGAATTAAACAGAAGCTGCTAATAAACCAAATCTTTTGGTAAATAACTTGGAATCCCATTTCAATCTTATTCCAGCCTTTGTTCCTCTCATACAATACCTTTCATTTAGCAAAAGAAAATTCTGCCAATATGAGAATTTCTCATCTAACATTCTAAAGCCTCCTAACAAGTTTTAGAGAACAAAACTAGATAAAACCCTTAGAATAACAAATGAGAATACTAGCAGTTGGATTCAAGTGCCTAATTCCAGATATGTAGAAAACATAAGCTTGAGGACGAAGACATTTAGAAAATTTTAGCCCTTGCAAACAGATTTATGTTGGTTGCACACCAGAGGAATATTTGCTGCCTTATATTTTTTTTAGCTCATGCTTCAAAAAAGTGAAGAAAACATTTTCACCATTTAAAAACATACTTTTCTTCATCTTTCTACAGTGTGCATTGAAGAAATCCCATCAACTTTTATACTGCTCCTAACCACTGTCCCTTACTCTCTGTTTGTGGGAGGATCTTCATCGTTGGTGTTCACCTTGTTGTCTTTCTCTCCCGTGCACTTCTTTTATGGATTCTCTCTTTGTGCTGCCATTTCCCTCCCATGTAATTTCTCCTTCCAGGCAAGAGAAAACAATGCAAGTAGCCCAAAAGAAAAAAATAAAATAAATAATAATAATAGCCAACGTATAGTTTAACTTGAAGAAACATTGTTTATATGGCTTATGTAAATGCATAAAATAACAGATATTATTTTATTTTTTGTGTTGTATTATCCTGCTTGTTGGCCTTGGATTGCAGGAATAATTAATCTATTAATCTCTGTGTAAATTCTTCAAACACCATAGGTGTTACACACACAAAGAGTTTAATGTGGCACTGAGGGCAGTCAGTCTGATGGTCATTATTTTATTACTGTTAGTGGCATTATTATGCTTATCATTATTTATTCCGATGTTAATAGCATCATATTGAGCCTGATGATAGGACAGCCAGAAAAATTTAATTTCCTGTGACATACTTGAGCCAGTAGACAAAACAACAAGTAGGAGAACAAAAAAGACAGATCATATGTCCAAGCAGGCTATTACTGACAGAGGAGCTGGTAGTTTAATAGCCAGCTATTTAAACAAAGAAAAAAATCAGTATTTTAATTTTTTATGTTGCTTTATGTATATATGATATACATACCTGTTTTGAGGCGAAAGATGGATCAGAAGTTTAAATGAGTGAAGCATTTAAAATATACCTTAAAAATTCTTTCTAAAAATGGACATTTTTGAATAGCAGGAAAGCTTATCAAATATCACCACTATGATCTCATAATACCATTTTAAAGGTACTTCATAAGATCTAAATGCTCATTAATACAGGATATGACCATGAATTAAGAAAATGTAATGTTTTCCATAAGAAAACTTGTGGAAGGAGTTCATGAAGTTAATATTAGATCTTTAGGAACCAGCCAAAGGAAGTTGAGATAAGTATAGGAAAGAGAGAGAAGATCAAACACACATCTAATAGAAATTCAAAAAGGGATAAATTTATAAAATGAATGTGAAGCCATTTAAAAAGGTAATAGACCTAAAAATATATATGAATCATCAAATTGAAGAAGCATATCAAGTCCTAGACCTATACATAAATTCACCTGGACCATAAAAATATCTCATAACCAAAATTACACATAATATTTTTAGAGTTGTTTGAATTCTAATCAAAACATATCAGTAGAGGTAATATCATAGATACTGGTGAGGTACACCTGCTCCCTTTTCTCTAAGCTCCAATCATTTTGGCAGGTGAATCACTTGGTTCATAAAATTTATAATATTCCAACACTTTATTTTATATGCAATTTTGCAACAATTCTTAAGAAACATAGAACTATATTCAAAAAGAGATATATCAAGATACAAGTTCTGGTAATGTACCGACAAACTATAGGTCACTACCACCATGAGATCAGTGTAAATTATACCTTCATTGATTTAGTAATAAAAGGTAGCTCCCAGTACTAATTGGGCTTTTGAGAACATCAGGTAAATATCTCAGGGCTTTGAATATTCTCATTCAAACTCCCCCCTTTTTTTTAATTAAGAGAGATACAATTGACATAATTTAGGATAAAAACAAAATGGAAGAGGGTTACAGGTATAATCATTCTTTGTTTAGAGGCTAATTTTGAATCGAGAATTGGCTTCACTAATATTTTAAGGCTTTCTAATATTTCTGTATTCTCTTACAATCAAACTCAAATATCAACTGTTTGGTTACTATTACTATGTAAAAAATTACTTGGACAAAGTGCCTGCAGACTTTGTTTCTGGAAAGGATAGTGTGTGGGAAAGTGGGAGCCAAGACATATTTAGTCCCAGATAGCCATATCAGAGCCACTAGGTGCTCTTCAAATATTTTCAGGGTCCCTTTACATTTCCCAACATCCCTCGCAGTTAGTTTGAAGTCACCCAGGTTCATATGGTTAAAGGATGGCGAGTGTGACACTTCCGGGCTGAGGCAGATGAAACCAGCATGTCTGGTATGGATCATCTTTCACCTGCAGCGTCTGTAGTGGCCATGAGATGGTGGACCCATAACTGTGAAATCCTCTCAAAGAACCATTAGTGCATAGAGTAAAGATGGTTTGTAAGACCACTGTCTAAACCAGTTTGCTCTAATGAGAAATGTACTTGATTTTGTTAAGCCACTGAAATCTTAGCATCTGTCTCTTAAGGAAGTAAATGTTAACTATCCTAATTAATACAAACATTTAGAGTCATGAATCTAAAAATAGTCCCTAATTTGTTCACATTTATGAAAAAATATAAAACATTTGAGTACAACTTAAGGTTGTCAAGAGCATTACCTTTATATAGTCTACATATTTTCTTTTTTAATTTTACATGTGTCAAATTTTTTTACTGCCTTTACAATTATGAATGTCCTTAAATTCTAAATATAGGAATAACAATAAACCAAAACAGATATATTTTGTCTTTAAAATGTTTTATTAAATGTCTTCTTTTATACACAAAAGTATATAATTCATAAATTGCTTAATAAATGTTCTCCAGTGGGCGTAGCCTGCACTCTGGTCACGACCCAGAACATTATTCAGAGACTCAGTGCTCCATGCCTGTCACCAAAGGTAGTGCCTCTCCTCATTTCATGCCCGCAGATTAGATTTACTTGTTTTTATGCTTTATATACATGAAATCATACAGTGTGTGCTCTTTGTGCTTGGCTTCTTTTCATCACAGTTATATTTGAGAAATGCATCTGTATTTTCCAGATAACTGTAATGTGTTCAATAACTTGATTTTACTTACTTTACAACTCTTTTTCTGGCTTAGTCATAGACACTGGACTGAAACTAAAGAACATCTGCAGTGGTGTGGGAAAAGACAATCATTTACTTTTATGACTATTCAAAATAATAACTACAATAATAACTATATAGGGGAAGGAAAAGGACTGTTTACAACTGTACTAACATTGAGGCCACAGCTAACACCTTGTTTTGTATTCTGGACTAAAACTCATTAAAAAGAGTGCAACATTAAAAAAAAAAACTATAAAAATAATTAAAATGGTACTTAGCAGGACTAAGTAATTAGTTTTCACAGTGGTATTAGTTTAACATGAAGAAAGCTCTCTACGTGTTGCAGAACGATGCTGCAGCAGTGTTTTCACTGTGGGAAAAGAGTAGCACAAGAGTGGAATAAGCAAAGGTTAGACAGAAGCTGTGGTGTTGTATTGGAAATTAGAGTTTCAGTATAAATTCATTTTAATACAAACGCATATATAAACATGTATGTGCATTTTTGTAAAACATATGCATGTCTATTTTATAATGCTGCTGAAAGTGCTCAGAAACAGTGTCTTCCAGTGGTATCAATAGTAATGAGACCACCAAGACCATGAGTTTGATTCCTAAATAAGCTTCCTTAATAAAAATAACCAAGATGTGTACCTTTGAGAGATGGCTGATGAGTTTAGATCTCAGGCAGAGAAAGTTTGTGCCTCAGATGTAACATTCTGTTGTGCCAGAAAGTAAGGGAGTTTGCAAAAAATTATGAGACACTGTCAAAATGGTACATGAGGAAGACTGAAGGAATCCACCTAGACAAAGCTAGGGGGAAATGAACATGAAAACAAATATTGGCAGTTCAGGATTATAACCAAATGATTAAAACAAACAAACAAACAAGCAAAAAAGACCCTGAGTTCATCCCAATATGAATAAATAAAAAATAGATGATAGATATATACATACAGATATGAATAAATAAAAATATATGATAGATGAATACATACATAAGAGAGAAAGAACAGCTTCCACAGAGTAGAATATCAACTATTAGAGGATTAAGAAAGAATGACATTAAAAATACCTTTTTCTTTGAAACCAGAGTAGTAATTTATTTATACAGTAATTAATTACAAAGGTTAATTAACACTTGTGGGCTGAAGAGTAATGAGAAGAATATTTACATAGTTCCAAAGTGCATGCCTATATATAGAGAGAAACCAAGTAATCAAGAAAGTATCACAGTTTAATAGCTGGTTACTCTAGTAAGGAGAAAAAAATTGCAAGTTTTCTTTAGGTTTGAAATAATCCATATATATACATACACACACACATATGAAAACTTTGTGAACTTCACTGTGTTTATTTAACATTGCTTTAGAATCCAGTGTATAAATGTTGAAAAAAGTAAAGATAAAAAACAAAACACAATTCTATCAAAGACCAATGAGTTAGAGGCAATCCAAATGAAAATACTAAATCAGGGACTATGATTTAAAATATACAAGAACATGAGATGGATTTGTCATTTATGCTCTTCAAATGATGTGGTAGACAGTTTTCTAATAGGTGTAGGTTATATTGATGACTTGCTCCCTGGGAACAGCAGTGATTTTCTCATATTTGAATGATTAATATTTGCATTAAAACTACTGGTTCAATAACACACTCAGTTAATTTTGTGCTCCACAGGATTTTAGATTTACTTCACATCATACTTTCTTTGATTTATTTTCTATTGATAGCAGTTTGTGTCATCAAATTTAATAAAATGGGTTAACTTAGATAAGCTCCTCCTCTAGAATATGTACTTTAGCAAAGATTTATTAAAAACCATATCTGTCTTCAAACATGTTTTCAAAATTCAGAATGTCATATAAAGAATTATTTTACTCAACTTCTATCATTCTTCAGAGGCATATTTTATTGTTTATTACTTTTAAAAAATTATCTCATGCTCTGAAATGTAACTTTTTCATTTATCTTTGCTAATTCACTACTCTTTCATATACAAACTAGAGTATATGCTACTTTCCGTTACAACATTTAAAGTTAATTTTATTAAATAACATGCACTACTCCCCTATCATGATTAATATCCTATTTATATTGAATTTAAGTATGATAAGATCAACACACTTATATATACTAGATTCTAGGCATTTGAGAATGTAATGCTTTTCTCCTTCCTTTATAACTCTTTTGAGTGGTCTAGAGATAGATGAGATATTCTTTAAACAGTTTGTAATGATGTTTTAAATTGAGTTATATAGACTGTTACGTTTGTAGATATATACTAGATAATTAACTAATAATTATTTGCATATTGATATATTATTTTAATACTAACATGCTTTGTTATTTAGTCTCCCAAAATAACCTATGAATTATCAGTGTTTTTATATAAAATATAAGGGTAGTAAGAAAACTAAAATGTGCTAGTTCTTCAAACAACAATAGCAGAGATGAGCATAGATTCAAGTTTTGCAGGTGATGGGGTAAGGTACATTAAGATCAGAACTTTGGATCCATTTTTTTCAGTGACTTGTTGCTACATCAGATACATAAAACCAGTTTTCACAGGCCTCTGCTTACATTAAATTTGTTACTCTCATCCTGCCAAAGAACATCATAAGGCTAAACCCATAAGCAGTATGGTAGGATACCACCAAGAAGGTAAGAATGCAGGAAGGCTTAAAAAATCTGAGTCCATTAGTAAAATAAAAATGCATCACTAGACACCTTTTTAAAATTCTTACTGTTAGTAAATTAAGTCTTGCTTACTGGACTTTGATGATGAGGTCCCTTAACTTGGCTACTATGACAGATAATTGACTTAATCATGCCTGAAGAACTGGAATTTAGCTGCTTAAGATTATATGACATCATGTAAATATTGGACCTCTAACACAGGCAACAGGGGAGTCTGTAATTGACTGTAGCTTACATTGCATCAACTGGCACCCCAACGGTGGGGGACAAAGGGACAACTGAGAACTAAGATTACAAATATTGGAAAAGAAAAAGAATCTAAGGAAAATTTTTCCTTTTTTTATAATACTTTGAAATAAGAACCAGGGTACATTTCCTGGTTTAAACAATGGACTTACCCATGTGAAGAGTAGAATGGCGTGTCATTCCAGCTTTCAGAAACGTAAATGGTAACCTTTCTTATTTCTGCAGGTATTAAGTGCTAAGTACTGGAAATGGACTTTGAAACTCCTAATAATGGATATTCTAGACCATGGGTACCATCACCTTTCTTATTGTAGAAATGTCCCTTTTTATCCCTGTTTTGGACCTCTAGGCATACTGTGACTGTTCACTACATATTTTGTTACTTGGTGATGTCCCCAAGTAAACATCTTTATCTGAGATTTCACCCTGGAGACAAGTACCCTAAATGACAACTAAGGTAAAGATAAATTATTGTCAGATGAAAAAAGTAAAAGTTTACTTAAGATGCTTGCAATAACTTCTACAATTGTTTAATTCTAGAATATTTTAACCGCAGTGGCATGAGGATCCCCGAGTAAATTAGGAAGTTTGATTTTATCCACATTAAATATAATACAAAATAAGAAGATCAGTTCCTTGATCTCCTCTTCAATTTTCTTAAACTTATAGAGTATATCAATAAACATAACCTATGATGGTAGTTTAGACCTTCTCATGAGAGATAACATACATTTATGCAATATTACATTAAACCTCTTTGGTCATTAAGCAAAACTTTCTATTGTTTCATTACTTGATCATATCAAGCCATCTAATGTCCTTCTACAGCCCTCTCTGTTACATCCCTGTGTTCCCATAACACTGTCTCTAATTTTCTTCCCCAGTCTTTGATGTAGAACAGTATCACTTGCTTTATTCTTTTGACCAAGTGTTCATCGACTCCCTATATCACTGTATCTGGTTTACATGCCTGCAAAACTCCAATACTGGCTCAGGCCAGCCATTTTCTTTCTACACCTAAACCAAGGCTGCTTTCCAACAATTGTAACAATATCACAAATTTATGAAAATAAGTTTCTCTAAAAACAAAACATAGTTTCTAAACTCAATTGAATACACAGTGACACCTAGATATCCTTATTCTGCTAAATTACATATGAGATCAGTCATCTCAAATGTTTCCCTTTCCAGTTTAACACATCTGTATAAATTTAGTTTCCTGAATCTTCTATGCCGTATCTCTGAAACAGAAGTAATAACACTGACATTAGTGTTAACTTAAAAGAAGTATTTGTAAGATGTTTATATAGCAGCATTTGGGGGGGGGGTGATAGCTGAATTTATATCCAAGATAAAGTCTTAATAAATACATTGGAGATGAAGATAAGACTATATGGGGTTACTGAAGAAGCACTTAAGTTACACAAACAGATATCCCTCTAATTAAGGAGACACTGTGGAATATAGTCAGAGTAAAACAGAGGATATGGATGGAAGCAGAGAGGAGCTAAGCATTACAAGGGGAGTTTTAATTGTTCCGTTTTATTATTAGTTGTTACTTTCTTACTTCAACTAATTGTAAATTTATTTTATTGTGGGTATGCAATGAAAAGGAAAAAAAACAGTATATGTGAGGTTTGGTATGTTGGGGTTTCGGGTATAACCTGGGGGTTTTAGAATACATCTCCCTCACATAAGGAGGGCTATTGTGCACCTGAAACAGTGCACACCTTTGTGAATTGTTACTGGATAGTTTCTACTTTTATGCCATGCATTTCCACTCAGGAAGGACTGAGTATGAAAAATGAAGTATAAATTCAAAATGTTGCACACACACACATATGCATGCACACACACACATTTCTTATTAGCCAATTTCTCTGTCCTTGTATGGGTTAATTCTTAGTGATTTTTCCTGCAGACACTCTCTTTTAGTCTTTTAAACTCTGTTCAAAAGAGGATTTGAAGCCACTAACAGTCAAAATTCATTATATATTCTTTAGATTTCAGTTAGCAATCCACTTTAATATGCATTGGTTGTCAGCTTTAATCTGTACCTCTCCAGATATGGAGAAACAAAACTCATCGGAAACAAAATATTGCAAGGTATACTTTCCGTTGGTTTTTAGTTTTCCCCTTTGAATGGATTTTGAAATGAGTTTGAGTTATAAAACATGTTATTTAAGTGATTAATAGCTATTAAAAGTAAAACAAGCATTTTCTAAGCAACTTTTTAAAATGAACACCTTTTGCATAAAGCACTATTTCTTTTAACTTGCTAAACCTGATTGTTATTTCATGCTCCGTGTTTAAAGCATGGGAACAAACTAGAATTGTGTTTAACAGAATTATGTTTAATTATGTCCTACTGCTCCAATAATTTATGTTTATGATAGTCCCAAATGGTTTATCAAGGGGAAAAAAAGACATGATGAAGATTTGACTTTTTTGGCGCGTGTCTTTATTATAGATGAGAAGATGTTCTGACATATTAAGATTCGGGTGGTTTGAATTAACTTCTTCTGTCTTCTGCTCACATCAACTTCTTTGCACCCACTCCCCACTAAATCCAGGTCCTAGATCTCTACTACATGCATAAAAAATCATATATATAGTCAACTTTTAATGAATGCAAAATTATTAGCTTTATTATTGTTTATTTACGTAATTAGATTTGTATGTGCTCCATAGCTATTTCAATAAATGAAAAGTATACTAAGAATGATTTTAAGTTAGTGAATATGCAAACAAAATATTTTTCTGCTTTTTCCAAATCTGAGCTCTCCAAATTATCTATCAAAATGGATAGTAGTAACATAAAATTTTTCTATGAAAATAAGTAGACGGGATAGAGAGGATACCTGTATATATAGAAATAAGGTAAAAATACTGTGAAATTGTTATGTTTCACTCAACTAACCACATAACTTTCCTTTTCAAAATAGTACCCGGTATTTATTGCAAAGTAGCAGGATATATTTCAAGTGTAATAAAATTTTACATTGGCATCTTTGTAGTTATTTTATGTAACTCATGATCCCATTGATGACATTAGTTTCCTTCCAATTATTAAGCTAATTTGCTAAAGGAATTTTAAATGTTACTTTAGACCAGTTAATTAAATTATAATAGCAAAAACATTGGAGGACCCCTGTGCATAACCAACCATATTTTCATATTAGAACTTTAATTAAAATATTATGGTTTACTAATTAAAGACTCATTAGTTAAATCCCCCATAGTTTTCTATAATTGCTTTTGAAGTTATCATATTTATTTATGTATTTCATATCTCCCACTCATGCTGTCTGTCTACTGTAGAAAAATATAAGAACAACATGCTTCTATTAACTCACCACCACACCAGCATACAGGTCATATATTCACTATGATTTCTTTTCTCTTTAATAAGCATCAAACACTTTCAGCAACAGAATCACTGAATAACTAGTTATTTGGATGAGGTCCTTCCAAAAACAGTTAAATTAATGACTAACAAGATAGTTGTCACTGACTGGAAAGGAGATCTATAGATTGGTATTAGCATATCAGTATTTAATACTTTGCTGCCAGTTCATCTGCTCTCATCTATTGATCATCTCTCTCTCTATCTATTTATCTACCATCATCATAATCTCTCTCTGAATATTTTGGTTTGAGTCATAATAAATACTGGTGTATACATTAATAAGCTCAAGAGGGAAGCAGTTAATTTATTCAATAGATTATTTGGACACTAGGTGAAGCTTCAAATGTACCCCTTATCCTATATATAGTCAGGGAAATTAGTCTGTTGAAGCTGGTTGATTCTTTAACTTTTAAAACAAATGGACAATTATACCACAATCAAAAAAATCTGAATGGAAAAAAATAATTAATTAAAGCACCACTTTTAAATCACTTCACAAATTGGCTTGAGCTTGGGAAGGAAAGCCTATTCTTGAAGTTTGTAGACTTTGAAAGTGCATTGGAACTCTTTAACTTACTATCTGTGGCACTGCCTATGATATTTCAATGTCTGAGACATGGTTCTTAGCCTTATAATGGAAACTGGTTAACCAATTAGCCTTGTTCGACCATTAAGGAATGGAAGACACCAAAAGTTTAGGTTTGGGGTTTGTGTGCATGTGTGTGAATGTGAGTGTGTAGGAGAAGGATGTTTATGGATTTTATTAAGTAATATTTTATTTGAGGGTCTCATGAGACATCCAGTTGGCTTTGGGGGTTCAATAAAATAAGATGAATTAGAGATTTACATTTTAGAATAAATAGTCAGAGACGGTATTTAAACTGTGAGTTAATATTGTTTATACTAAGAATTCTGAATCAGTATTATATACATCTGTGTAATTTAATGAAAATAGGAATACGTGAGCCATACACCAAATCAATTAAATGAGAATTTCTAGAATCGTATTCTGGAATGTACATTATAATAAATATTAAAATGGTCCTTACTTATTTGCCTCTGGTTGAGAACTACTGACAAAGAGAATAAGGATAAAATAAAAATATGCTAAAAATAGCAATAACAAAAAATAATAGTAGTAATTAAAGATAGAGTGGAACCTTGATAATTTCTAATATTTCAGTAGTGGAAAAATAATACAATACAGTGAATACATAAAAATGTAGGTATAGAAATATAGAAAGGGAGAGAGTAGCAAAATTATTGTAGGTTAAAAAGAAATAATTTTTAAAAGACTATGTCTCTGAAAACTTGAGTAATCTTTTTTTATTTGCTGGAAGCCAGGTCATTCCCATGTGGACATAATGAAAGAATATGAAAAAAAATAAACCTTCAAAACCTCAAATCTAAACTCTAATTAAAATGTAAACTAGAATAAAACTGAATCCACAGGGATATACCCCAAGAAATCAGCTGTCTCAAACAATGAGTAGGTGGAAAGTAAGGGAAAACCAAATAAAACAAAACTTAGAAAATTGACAACCACAAATCACATGTGAGTTTACTACTCTGATATAAAATAACTTCAGGTCCAAGATCCTTGAGGCTGGGGGACATTTTTAAAACATTCCTGGTTGTTAGTAAGCCAGGTATATGGTGAACCAAACACACACCTCTCTAGAGGACTCGTTTCTTCCAAGAATTTCCACAGGTAAAGTTAGATCACACATGATCTAACTGAATAAAAGAGAAATTCAAAATGTATGGGAGTAATGTCAGGAAAAATACTCAGAAAGAATAAATATGGAAACATCAGATACAAAATGCAATACACACAGAACACAGAGCTGAGAAACTCTCTCACATGTGTGCCAACAAAAGTTACCTGGAGAAAGGTGTTTATAGCTGTAAAAATACAACAGGAAATAAGTCTCAAGGTGTGGTAATGACTTGTGACAGCACTCCTTCCTCTCTTCCTGCTCAGACACATATCTTTCCCCACTCAGTCCTCTCACGCATTCCCATTATATACCCTCCTCTCCATGATTTCAAAAGAATCGGTACAGGGAAAGCTTGGAAATTGTGCACTGTGTCAGAATGTACTGCTTTGTAGCACCTCCAATACCTGATGAAAAAAAAAAAAAAAAGTCCTTTCTGATAGGCTGATGACTGAGCATTTAGTTCAGGAAAACACATGGTTCGCACTAACAGAATCAAAATATACTTGAATAAATACTAGGTTAAGAGATTTGGTTTCCATGCTGTATTATCAGACAGCAATTGAAATTTTATTACATCCTGCCTTTTCAGAAAGCATAGATTACATAAAACTGTGGTCAAGGATGAGTAACTAGGAAAATAGTCTGATGTATGGCTTGGTATGTCATTTCAAGGAGTACATTTTCTCAGGAAACACTCCAGAAAAATGATTTTAGGTCTCAGACAAAAAGGATTACAAGATCAAATAATTTGAATACATTAAAAGGCTAACTGCTCCTTTACTGAAACCTCTTTAATTTTTAAAATTGCTAAACTTGGACAGTTTTAAAATCAGTTCATTTGATGTTCTTTCCTCTAAGTGGTAGCGAGAAAAATTTGGGATACTCCCAGGGAGTTATTTTTATAAATCTAATTATGTAATTATCATTCTATTTTCAATTTTAAAACATTATGATTGGAGATAATTATTAATTACTATCAAATTTGTCCTTGGGATTATTTTCCTGGTATTTATGTATAATATATATTTTATATAAACATATATACAATAATGCAGTACTTTTTTTCCTGAAGACCTTTATAAATATTTATTTCATCATCTCACTTTATGTGTGTATTTTTTATAGCTTTTATATTTTGAGTTTATTCTTCATTTAACTTAAAACATTACTATAGTAGAATATTAAAGCAAAAACAATAGCAAGTAGTAAGCATATTATGATTATAGTCCTTCAATTATTCACTACTGTATATAAAATGCCAGCAGTGAGTGTTATTCACTGGCTCCATTAAGAGGTCTGACACTGAACACCACCCCTAGGATGATGTTCATCATCCTCATATGCTTCTCCATTGTAATGGCGCCATCTTTCTTGATTTGGATCAAAGTCCCCCAGTTCTACCTGGTCTATTTCATCAGTCTCTTCTACTTCCTTCCTTTCAGGTAGGAGCTTTTCCAGCAAAGAGAGTTTATCAAGAGAGAGAAAGCCATTCTCAGGAAAGTTTACCTTAAATTCGATGATTAGGCGACCCTTTTCATATGGCCTACGATAAACTAGCATGCCTTCATTTAGCACACACTTGATATCCCCATGCTTGACAATTTGACCTGGATGAGAAGTGATGACTATTGTTCGGTTGTCAAAAGTAGCTATTGGCTTTTGAAAGCCACACAATGCTTCAACCAGCTGTATGTCCATACACATGAAAAGGTCTTCTCCGCATGGTCCTTCTGATCTAAAACAACGATAATATCTCCTGGCTCTAGTCCTGGTTCTTGGTCTCCTTCACCATGGAATGTTATCTTCTGGCCATCTTTCATGCTTTTGTCAATATGAACTTCTAGAGTCTTCTTCTCTCGAACCATCTTCCTTCCGTTGCAGCTTTTACATATATCTTTAGGACTGATGTGCTCCTGGTGCCCTGACACTCATGCACACAGACTGAGTTTGCTGAACCGTTCCAGGTCCCATCTGATGAATTCTTATTTGCATCCCAGCGCCTCGGCATCTGGGACAGCACTCTACTGCTCCTTTTTTACCACTTCGGCCTTCACATTTGTCACAAATCACATTCTTTTACAGAGCTAGTTTTCTTGTGGCACCATTATATAAATCTTCTAAGGTTACCGAGAGCTGATGCACAACATTTTACCTCTCCCTTCCCTCTGCATCCTTCCTCCTCCTCCAAAAAACATATCAAAGATGTCCATGGGGGAGCCAAAACCACCACCTGCTCCATCTTCTTTAATTGCCTGTTCTCCTCCTTTATCATATAAGTCCCTTTTCTTTGCATCAGAGAGCACTTCATAAGCTTGAGAAATCTGTTTAAACTTCTCTCCTTCATTTGGATTCTTATCAGGGTGGTACTTCAAGGCCAGCTTCCTGTAGGCCCTTTTCAATTCTTCTTGGGTGGCATTGGGTTTGACCCCCAAAACATCATAGTAAGTGGTTTCTTTCACCATTTTTTACAGCCGGTGAGCTGGCCGAGGCAGGTGTGGAAGAGCGGGAAAGCTCGCGTTAATGCGCGCACCACCAAAAGCTGCCGCTCCTCCGCTTCTCGCAGAGTGTTCTGGAAAGTTCCCTATGTGTGTATCGTGTGATCTTGTGTGGTTGTGTGTCATTTGGCTGTGTATACGAGTTTGTTTTGTTTGTATATATATACATGTGTGTGCTATACATATATGTGTATGTACATGTGGTATGTGTGGATTTTGTTTTTATGTGCATGTACATACATACGAATATGTAATGTTTGAATATGCATCTAGTATGTTTGTATACATATGTGCATTTTTATTTGTGTGAGTTTGTGTATGTGTGTGTTTGTGTATGTGTGCTTGTGTTGTATACATGCATGTGTGTTACTGAACAGGTAGTGTGTGTGCCACTCTGCATTTATTTGTGGTTGTGTTTGTGTTTCTTTTCAGTTTTATGTTTCTGCTTAATACGATTTATGGTATTCTTTTGTAATGAGCATGTATCTCAACTTTGAATCTGGCAATTCTACTTTTAAACAATGTTTAATAGTTTCTATTATAGATGTGTCCTTTCTTGTGAAGGCTCGCTTTACTTTCTCAGGAGAAACAATTTCTTTTAATCTTTTTGAGGATGTGAATCACACATTCTCTATATTCTGTTCTGCTCTGAACAATAAATCTAGTTCAAAGAAAGTTATTTCTTCAATCCTTTAGGGTAGTCTTCTTATATATCTTTCAATAGATCTTTTTCTCTAGGTTTACTGTTCTGGCTTTCTGCTGTTATATGCTTTTCTGTGCTACAGAACAGCATCACCAAAAAGATTTATTTTTTCCCTTCCTTAATGGTCTGTATGTAACCCGCTCAATTCACTGGTGTTAGCAGAGTTTTATTCTGTCCCTCACAAACTTTCCTTCCAGCTATGTTGTTATCACTAGAAATTGTGCTGTTGTCTAGGTATTTGTTTGTTTTACAGTTAGGTCAACTCCAATTTTAACTGTAAATTTAGTAAGGACTTTGTCTTGTCAGTTTTTATCATAATTGGGGAACAGAAAGGATTAGAAACATTGTAGCTATTATGATCTCATAAATGACTCAATTATTATCTTAGAAAAGATGAAGAATTTAACTTTTTAAAAATTTTATAGAGAGAGGATACCATTTAGACTTAATACAATCATGACTGAAAATTTTTCATTTTGTACTTGGGGAAAGTATTCTTTCTTGAATTTTAGTACAAACTATTGGAATATTGCATAATTTTTCATACTTAAAGTATGAATGACCTTTCATGTCACTGTTACCCACTGCCTCGATTCTATGTCCTGAAAACCTCCTTTTTCTCCCTGGAACATTATGTAGATTGTTAATGGTCATCTTTCTATACTCATCTCTGTCTATTTTATGTCAATAATATCACTTTGGCTTCTGTCTGTGTTCCAGAAAACTGAGTAATGCAATAATAAAGACAGTGAGGTAGTTAATATAAACCAAATATTGAACACAAATATTATGAACTTCTTAGAAGAAACAAACAAACCAAAACAATGTATCTGCAAACCAAAAGCAAACTAATTTAATAAATGATTATAATATAAAAAAATGTTTAGAAATAATGACATTTTCTCATGGACACATGAAGAAGAAAGGGTGTGGAAAGAAATAACTTTCTATTTTGACATATTAATTAGTTTGAATATTGGTCATACATACAACTAAAAATGTTTAAGTGGCAGCTCCACAAAGGCTGAACTGCTGCTATTCAGTTATCTGACTGGATTAAGTAATTTTCAATTTCTGTGCTTTTTAAACATTACTTATTATATATCTTTCATACTGTTTTCATATGACCTAACAACTTGTAAGAAAAGGATTCTAGTATGTGGGTTTGCCTTTACCAATTAATTAGCATCTTAAAAACAATAAATTACCTATAAAAGTGCAAAATATTGTACTTCATTAGAGCCAAGGCTAATTAGTCCTCTTTATCAGTGGTATTATCTAAATATATTTTTGATTGTCACAACAGGAGATTTGCTCCTGGAATCTAGTGAATTGAAGACAAAAGTGCTGCTAGATATTTTACAATATATAGGTCAGCTCCCACAACAAGGAATTACACAGTCCAAAATTTTATTAATGCTAACGTTTAGAAATGTTGATCTATATTGCCTTAGAAAAAGCAAAGTGGAAGATAAAGAAGAGGAATGAGAGGAAGAAGCAGACAGGGAGTAGGAAAAAGAAGAGGAAGAAGAGGAAGAGGAGAGGAAGGGGGAGGAAGAGAAAGAAAAGAGGGTGAGGAAAAGGAAGGAAAAGAAGAACAGAGCGATGAGGGAGAAATGAGAGATTGTATTGCTATACTAAGGAAGGAGGCAGAGTTTAATTTCTAGGTTCCCTTCTTAGCATCTCCATATTTGGAAATATTCCCATTCAATCATAGAGGTACTTTATGTAAGAGAGATTTCATATTTTCCTAGACTATCAAAATCTTGAAGCAGGAGTTAAATACATCAGAACACTAACTGCAATTATAACTGCAGGAGGGTAAGAAAAGGGAAAAAAAACTCTCACTAATCATAGGTAAGATAGAGTGTTCCATTTTGTGCATACATATTAGGAAAATGCTCAAACTCTGGTATATTTAGGAACTTCTTGATTTCTGCGTATACTTCTCCACGTAATTATTGTGACTGATAATTTTATTTAATGAATTGATTTTGGATGATGAGTTCATAAGTATACTGAATTCATTATTAACTTTGTATATTGTCAGTTTCTTGTAAATGAAGACTGAAATAGTAGTTCTGTTTTATCTGGGAGCAGTTATTTTAGTAGCAATGGAACCTACATAAGTGACAAGTAATTTTACCCAGGACAGTATTATAGAATTTGTTCCATACTTAGCTCCTCAAATATGTTGCAATCACACACCCATCATATGGCAGATAGATGGAAAAAAGAGAAAACCTTCCAGAAGAGATGAAAGAATTCAGTGTGTTTACCTACGAACTTAGGGACAGTTCTTTTCCAGTTTCCTTTCCTATCATTTCTTGTCAAGTCATATTGTCTTGTGATTAGGATTACCCAGTTAAAAAAAGAATCTAAAGATTATTTATTAATATAGCAAAGACATACATTGGATTGTTCCTTTTTCCAGCATTTAAGATGCATATGTTATCCAAGGAAAAACACCAAATAATTCCAAGATCTTAAAATGGCGACCCTAACAGTAAGCTAGACTTAATCATCAATGGCAGACAGTGAGCTTACACAGGATCTTAACTTTTTTTTTTAGGTAAAGGAGACATAAACAGTAAGAATTCATATATACACATTGATGCGTGGTTTCTTTCCTATAATTCTGCCCTGGCAAAAATTACTTGTGACCTATGTGGGTTTCATGGCTACTTAAACTTTGAAGTTGCATGTAAGTATTATTTAATGTCCACCATCAGTGTAATCTTTGGGTTCTCAGGAATGGTACAGCTTCCAGTTTACTATTAGATGTATTGTACTTTTGTTTCATTATCTGTTTATAATCACTGCGTGAGCCCATGCAGATTCTAATTACTTTTTCTGGGTGTGAATTATTTTAAAGTTAGCACGTGAAAAATGTTTAAGTTATTATAACTATTGTGCCTATTTAATATTAGTATACTTAAGTGTAATTTTAGTAGAATTATATAAGAAAATTAAAAACAAAGTTTAGAAAGCTACAAAGAGATAATTTAATGAAATAAAATACATAATGACATTATCATTCAACATAATACAATCAGTTTATCAGTATTTCACATATTCTAACTAAATACCTTTCTGGGCATTAAAATTATTTCTTTTGTGGTGATAAATAAATTTATTAAGGCAGAAAATTATGCCATATTTATATCCAACACAAAGAACTCTGTGCTTTAGTAGAATTTTGAAGGTTTTAGAAATAATCTCATAAATAACATTACTATATGCTTAAAGATCACGGTCCCCCATTTTCGTATGCATCTGGAGTCAGAAACTTAATGAGGAAATATTGAATCTCTGATATTTTCTTAGATGAGTTAAATATTTGCAGTAAACCTTTGTTTTTACAAGACTGGTTCTCTGTGGTATTAGAAAACTTGCCTGTGTTTGCATTTGCACGGTACAAACAATTGTTGCCCAGCAAAAAACAAACATACTGTAAAACCTTCGCTGCTCTCTTGCCCAACATATCTTATAACTTATATGACCATAATTCGACCTCCTTTCTCTAATGAAATGTGAACACAAATATTTATCCTTCATATATCTGGAAAAATATCTTGAGGAAATAAATTGAAACTCCAAAAACTACATGAACTTTTCTATCCTCAATGTATACGCTCTTTTAAAAACAACCTCACCATGTAATTTTCTGTAAAATATCTGCATCAGAATCTGACATTTCATCAAAACAAAGAGAAATTCTACTAAAGTAATATACATGAGATATAAGTTTCAATTAAAATGAATATAACTTAAGTATCATGCCATCATGTTTTCAAAATAAAGTATTTTTGACTTTGCGAAACTCTGTTATGGAAATAATAAGATAATTAATATTTACTTATGAATCTACACACATACCTATTTTGTTTATTCCATTTCTATATCTTCTTTAATCAGACATTTAATGTTATATAGCTAGAAAAATTTTAAATAAGATAGAGTTAATAATAAAATTATATTACATCAAGATTATTGTAAAACATTAAGGTGATGCATATATGAAAATGGAAAACAAATAGAGTCAATAGTAAGCCAATTATTTTTAATAAGACAGTTAATTTCAATGTGTATGCTGTATTTTTCACATTCATACTTATTGGTAAATATATACAGTATGTAACATTTCATATTATGCTTCAATAAAATGTATGACTAGTATATGAACACTCTCTGGCATTGCATATTCTGATGCAGATTCTTCTTGATAGCTGCAGGGTAGTCACCAGACAGACCATAAATTATTTATTTATTTCCCTGTTTGAAACATTTAGATAACTTACAATTCTTTCTATTAAAAACAATATTGCACTGCACTTAAGCTAAACTTGTGTAACTTTCGTGATTCTATCTTTACATTACAAGGCTATAAGTGAGGTTTCTGGTTAAAAGTCATGGGTACATTGAAAATAATTGATATTTCCTGGTCAGTTATTTATTCAAAATAGTGTATTAATTAAAATCACTGAAAAAGGATATAAAGTAAATTTTAATCAAAATCAAAAATAAATAAAATTTATTGTGTGAAAGAAAATATATCTTTTGTAAAAGTAATCTCAGTGATTTTTAGAACAACAGTAAAAAAATTTTGAGGTAATAATCTTGCTTTTTATGGTAGGCTGAAAAATGTCCCCAAAATCAAGACTTAATCCCTTGACCTATAAATGTCACTTTACATCTGAAAGTCTTTGCAGATGTGATTGACTATCTTGAGATGAGAAGATTGTCTTGATTTATCAGGATGGGCCTCAAATGAATATGAGTGTATCTTTTTATATAAGCGACATAGATAATTTCTACAGCTCCATAGGAAGCTAGCTCCTAAATCTCTCTCCTTGATTGATTCACTCTGTTTTTATTTTTATAAATGTTTCTCTCTTCTGAACATTTTAACTGTAATTACATTTCCTAATTTTTAATTTTCTTAAGTAGACCTCTCAGTTTTAAAATTTCCTTTTAGTCTGTAGAAGCAATCTGGACCTTTCTTATTTATTTTGCCCAGTAGTTACTAGACTTTTTTCTTATTTATTTTGCCCAGGAGTTACCAGATTTCTAAAATTTCAGATAATTTAACTTGGGTAGCATTTATTAATAACACGGAATACTTAAGTAATTTCTGTTTTGAGAAAGTTTTACCTTAAATTTTTGACTCCATATATAAACAGTTTTAATAAATATTTATTTCTCAGACATTATTTTGCTTTTTATTGTTGAAGAAAGACATATTTTCCAAGCTTCCATTGACTTTCAGAATGCCATATACCTTCTACCAGAGTCTGGACACGCTTTGGCCTACTCCACTCTTCTTTTTTCCAACTAAATCTGTCACCTCTTTCTTTTAACTTCACCAGTGCGTGTTCTTCACTCTGTCACTTATTGTCTCTTTTTTCACTTCTCGTTTATAAGCTATAAACTGGACCAGGCTCTTTCACAAATAAATCATCAACATCTTACAAGAATCTCTGGCACATGTTGGGTGATCAATAAATACATCCGCATCTGAATTCGTATTCTTTCACTTCACAAAGGAATATCACTTAAGTTTGCCTTAAAAGTATATAACAATTACTGGATCACACATATTATTCCCCTCAAACATTAATTTTTTTCTATAAAATTTTCTGGAATGTGTTTTTATGAAATTTTATAATTGCTTTTGAAATAGAAAGCTATTTTTCTTCACTACAATTTGCATAATTGTAGTGCATCTTATTTAATAAAATAAATTTAAAAATATGAAAACCAATGTTTTATTTAAATTTCTAAGTTAATGAGCAGTATAATAAATGTTTCAGCCTGTACACATTAAATCATTATATTAGGTACCTAATTTACTTTATAGTTGCTTGTTAATTTTGTGGCACTTTTTTTCTTTCAGATATAGGTACATAACATCTCCCCTTTTGACCAAATATTTATACATTTTCACATAATAATATTATGTTTTTATTTGTTTATTTAATCTGGACATATTTTGAAAATTCATCTTTCTCAAAAGTGACTTTTTAAACTTAATGCAGGTTTTTGCAAACTTTCCTTAGCATATTCATCTTTCTATTGTTCTAATTTTTTTCTTTATGTCTAAGTATTTTATATAGCATTTATTTGATTGTATTCTATCAGAATTTGTCATTTTATTCCTAACACATTATTTTTAATCGTAAATTAAGAGCAGTTTTCAAAGTATGTAATCTTAACTTTCTGTACATATTTTTTTCATTTGTCCCATTCTGAAAATTTAGTTTGGCCATTAACATATTATTTCCTGATTGTTATGCTTATGTAATAATTATCATAGAAGGTGAAATTCTTTCAGAGTTAATGTAAATAGTTGTATGTTTCAAAAATTTGATACTATATACTTGCAAAGTGGTAATTTAATCAGTATCAGAGTTATAAAGGATTATTTAATAAACTGAACAATGTGATGAAATACACTGATCTTAAGGAAATATTAAACACATTATTTATTTTCTAAACAGCCAATCATCACAAAGGAAATGGAGGCGTGTGTGTGAAGGTGTGTAGAGAGGTGGTTCATTGGATGGAATTTAGTTATGGAGCTCTTATAAACTCGTGCCATTGAAAACCAATTCTGTTAATCCATTAAATGACTAACATCTAGTTTTAAGAGCTTATTACTGTTACTGGTATTATTTCAGACATTTTACCTCTGCTAGTCATTCTTCTCTATACCTTATGAGAATGGTTAGTAAGACTTGTTCTTTCTCTTGCTTCCTTTTGCGCTCTCTCTCTCTCTCTCTCTCTCTCTCTCTGGCTCTCTTTCTCTCTCTTTTAAAACTAGTTTTCCTTTTCCATTTTATCATAGAGAAAATTGGAGTTTGGAGAGGTAACATTAACCAGCCCACGGGCATGGTCATACTGATAATAAATGGCATGTGTTAAGAATGGCTATTAACTCTGTTGAATATCAAATACCATGCTCTTAATTATTTTATTTAGTTTTTTTTAATGAAATAACATTTTTCAAAATAGAAAATGTCAAGTGAATGAGAAAGTGTATCTTCTTAAGAAAAAGCATGGTTTTAAAACCTATAGCAATGATCCTTGTAGGCTATGCACGATTGTAAAATTGGGGTAAATTGAGACACTATTTTAAGTTCAATAGTGTTGTTACAGAACCCCTGGGCTGCTCCAATTGAAAAAAACCCGCGGGCTCTTTAGTCAGGGGCCCGATTGCCTGCCGCCAAAATTATAACTCTCAATACCAGAGTTTAGTGAAAAGAAAAAGAATTATTTATTTAACAGTTATATAGATTTAGTTATTTGTGGATTTCTGTTGTTAAGTCTTATGTTCTTTAAAACACCCATAAACACATATTCTTGCCTCCCTCCTACCAAACCAGGCTAGTTTTAGAAAAGTCAGAGAAACCATTTCCCTACTTTCCAAACACAGTTCAGCTTTACCAGTAGCTGCCAATCACTCAAATCTGATTGGGGAGGTCCTTGTCTGTGTTATGGGGTCCACCAGCTTTTAATTCAGAACCTCGTGGATTCTTAGCCTTCTTGTAAACTGCATAGTTAGTCCTTTTGTAACCTGCACAGTCAGCCTCAGCCTTAGTTAAATCCGCACAGTCAGCCTGGCTAAAATGTCTGCAGCTTATTTTTAAATCCCTGACTACATCCTCTGATGCAGTGGGTGCGGTAACCAGTTCTGACCATTCACAGAACCTCACGCTGGATCTGTGTGCTTTCTCCATACCGTCCCCTGGTTCAAGACTCCTCCCATCTACCTAAGGCTTTGGATGCATTAAAGCCATTTTGCATAAAAAAAAAGACACTAGCCACCAGCCTCAGGCATGTGGAAGCATTCTAAAAGCTGCTTCCTTCTCCCCATCCCCCAGCCGCAAACTCTGTGGTTTTTTTGGAACACCCCTGTTTCTGTAACAGTGTTAGCTAATTTCTTACAATAATTTAGAGTAAGAAGAATGTGGATATTTAAATTCTGTAAATGCATGAATGCCTGGGTTATACACTTATTGACATATTCTGAAATTCCTTTGAAAATGGGGAAGGAATTGTGATATAAAAATATAATATCTGTTAGACTTTAACTGTTAGATGACATTTAATGTGTATAACTCATCTAAAGATAGTAGAACTTATTCTCTTTTCAAATGAAAGACATAAATTATAATTGATTTAAATAATGTACTCAAGATCACACACATAATAACATTTCTCAGATTTGACCTTTAGAGTGTGATACTCTCAAATCTAGTGCCTTTCCATTAAACTGGGCATCTTCACACAAAATTGGTGGAGGTGATCATAGAAGAAAATTGATTTTACAATGAAGCTTACAACAATAGATTAAGGAAATAACAAATATTGCATAAACAAAAGTTATGATCACCAATAAGTAATTATGTGATCTCCGATAATTCACTTTTCACCTCTGCCTTTCATTTCTGAGAAATGAATTTTTGGCCTATATTAGCAGTCCTACTCTGCTTTGAATGTCTTAGTTTATAAGCCATCTAAGTAATTAGGAATGATTACAATGAATATCTAGCTTCTATTGTTGAAGACTAAATTCTAACCAGCTTCCAGTTTAAAAGCAATTCTTCTCTAAATTTCTTATTGCCCATTCCTTGATTCTCTTTCTCTGATCTCATTATTCTCTACTTTGTTCTCTTGTGCTCTTGATGCCTAACATCTGTAATGTCTCTATTTAGTTATATTTTGACCTCCAGTCAGAAACTATTTTCCATTATCATATCTGTATGTGGAAACTTGATGTTTTAATTTATCTAAATGTTGATTTCAATGTGTATTGATAGAGGTTCAAAGGTGTCTCCATTATAGTAATCAGTCAGCATGTAAATGATGTGACTGAGAGCTGTACCATTCAACAAATCACATCCATCATGTGTTATTGGGTAACCACTACATCTTACTTGGAGTTAAATACACTTACTCTACTTAGGGAACTATGTGTTTGTTTTATAATGTGCATGGTGCTTAAAAACATTAAAGTAAATGCATTCTTCATAAAGAATCATTTAAATATAGCACACGATAGGTAAAAAATATTATGCTTACCCTATATAGTCAGAACTAAGTAACTATCAAATATATGCATAATTGTGATTTTTTAAATAAATTAAATTAAAATCACATGTCCCCAAACTGTTTATTTTAAAATTCCATGTTTAAAGTTTACATATATCTCACTATATTAATATAGACCTTTTAACTTTTACTGAAATGAAACCAAATATTTTATTTGTTGTTTCATATTGAATCATTTATAAATATCCATGTAGCTAAACATAGCTATTATATCTAAGTTTTATTTACTAGCAGACATTTATTTTTTATGTTTCTTGTTACCAATGTAAACACGATATAGTCTTGTAAAATATCTGCCCTGATTATGAATGTAAAAATAAATGATTCTGTATTATTTATTAAAAAACAGTCCTTTTTTCCCCTTCACTCATGATATATGATGATGCTGAGAGAACCCCATTTTTTAAAAAACATACCTCAGTTTTGCTTAAAAAATCTGTGAGTTTCTCAGACCTCTGTTACTCTGGATGTAGTCCTAAGTCATGCCAGATACAACTATTTATCACATTTCTTATAAAGTTGAATCAGAATTACTAGTGTTTCATAGTATCAGGCACAAACCATCTGCACATGTTCCCATTGTCACTACCAGCATTGTGTAGATAAACTCATGCCACGTTTCTGAAACAGTCTTTACTCTCAAATGCTGTAAGTGTACATTTGCAAGATAACCAGGAGTAGTTTCTGTATTTTACTATACACTAGTTTAAAAAAACAAGAAGTAAATATGGAGAGTAGAACAAAAATGGACTGTCCTATTTTTTGGAACCCCTATGCTTTTACTGTGGTGGATTAACCCTATTCAGAGAGATACTTATTTATATTCAGGTATTGAGATATTAGGAGGAGGCTTTTGTTTGGATCATTAGTTTGTATGTGTGTGTTTATTTTTTTCTTTGAGTAATTAAAAATAAATGTCCATCAGTCCCTATTGTTATTAAGAGGTCTAACTTCCATCCATCAGAGTCAACAGATACTGTACCAGTAATAGAGTATTGAAACACATACATGCACGTACAGTGAATTCTTATCCTGGAGTGTACTGCCAAGGAAGGGCATGTTTGAATTTGTGTATTTTTTAAAAATTGATTGTAAGTTTTTTGTTGAAACCTGGACATGATGTATTTGGCAAGAAATTCTGACATAATAGGACTTTAGTGATATTTTATGTTTAGCTAGCTTGATGTTATGTTCACTGTTAGCCATACAAACAGGTACCAAGGGGCTAAAACTCCCTCTAATTTCCTTGTTTTGTATTCCCTCTCGTCTTCAGGTTTCCCTTGAAACTCCTTCCTAGAAAAGGGTCTGAGCAGATTTTGTTAGCTATGATCTGTTGCTTTACAATGAGCTGATGGATAGGCAGTAACATGGATGTACACAGGAAGTATTCTATATTCTTATCATTTGAAATATCGGTCTTTTTGTAAACCTGTGTCCCGGATTGCTCCAAGCTTCTTACCTATTACTCTTTTCCTCCCTCCACTTTCGGAAGTACTAGGGGACTTTCCTTCACTTCACTCAGAACTTTGTGGTGCTCCTGGAGGTAAAACTCATACAAGTATGGAGACTCTAAAACTGTGTCCCCCAGAGGTTTTGACTATTAATCAAGTGTATGATGAGCCTCTGGCAAGAAAATAAATTACAATTTAAGTGTTCCTAGATGTATTGGTTCCAGCGCTGGGTTTCTAATGTGGTCTTTTGCTCCTAGTGAGTTGCAATTTCTGGTACATGCCTCTTTTTCCATTTCTGGGGGGGAAGTGTTCTGCTTTGTATCTCAATTATTGCATGGATGTTAGAAGAGTTGTTTATTTTCAGTTTGTTTAACCTTTTGGTTATTGAAGTGACAACTTGCAAGTTTCTTACATGTAAAAACAGTATCCAGAAATCGCGTTTGGATATTTTGGTCTGGGGTTCAAGGAAAGCCCAGCTTATCGATTATGAATATAACCATGAGGCATATGACATCAAACATTCAGAGCTAATAACAGCAGATAATAGAGAAGATGGAGAGGACTGAGAACTCAGCCTCAAGGCATGGGAAGTGATTATGCAAACAGGATGTATAGAACTAGCAGTGAGAAAGGATGATAAGGAAGAGTGAGTATTGAGTCCTGGAAGCAATGTACAAAAAAAAAAAAAAAAAATCAAGGATTTGAGGATTGATAGTGTCAACTGTTTCTGTCAGGTCAACTAAAAAGAGTTAGAGAAGTAGATATTGGCATATCACAATATCCATATTCACCCTGAAAATGCTGTGAATTCAAGATGAAATAAAAGGAATGGAATTAAATACAGGAAGTGATGTCCATCTAACCTTTTATAACCTTTTTGATAGCCAGACACTTCTCAGAATGAATAACATAGCAGTGCCAATTTGAAGGCATGAAATGTTGTGGACGCATTTTCCTTATGATGAATATTTAATAAAAAAAATACATACTGAGGCTGAGGTCCCCAATATTGGACCCTAACATACAGGTTATTTTTAACATGTTTTATTATAAATATTTCCTGAGAAAACTAGTAGAGATTTGGGAACATGTGACCCAAGAGTAATGATGTTTAAGCAAGTGGATTGTCAAGGAACATCCTCAAAAGGGCATCTAGTGCAATCTTTCAGAAAAAATTGTGGGAACTGTTGGTACACTGATTACATGTTCTCAAAATTTGATAAGATGTAACAATCAATGTAACAGAGGGAGTGAGCTATAACATAGTGATGGGTGGAGAACAGGATGCTTAAAACGAGATACCGAGTTCTTGTTACTGTAATGGCCAGGTCTAGGGTATAACAAAACAAGCAATTGTGTACATTATGGAAGCAAATAAGAATATTGGAAGAAGAGGTATCACCATGTTAGAAGAAACATCTACATCGATGTTGATATAGCCAATAGTCATGAGAGATGCACATATGGGAGAGAAAAACTAGGCACCAATTGACGGGAATGCATGGAAGCACTTTTTCTTCTTTTTTTAGTGAAAGCAACATTTTGAAAAAAAAGTTGTGAGCACAGATGCTTTTGCTGAATACTGTGTTAAAGAGGGTATTAAACTGTATAAAACAGTTTTCAAAGGCTGAGGTTGATTTGAAATGGGATCAGAAAAAGTTTAGAATATGGATCATAAGGGATGAGCTGTAAGTCTTGACATCATGTGGTGATAGCCATAAAGAGGTATGAGGGGCATAATATGATTTGTGACTCAAGCCAAGAAAGTAATTTAAAGGGAGTTGGGATGTAACCAGATGCTTGCAAATATAATTTGAAATTAATGCCTGAATTACTGTAGAAGCCATGTACAGTGATTCACACATTGTTTATTGTTTATTGACAATTCTCCCAGAATTTAATTTCCTTCTATTTTATGTGTAGTGAAGAGAAGGGAGTAAACCACTATTATACAAGATGAAGTTTTGCTCTCCTTGGAAGCTTTATTGTTGAGGGTGAGTCCCAGAAATATATTTAGTAGACCCAAAAGCTGATTTTAAAGGTGACATTATTTTAAGAATTTAGTAGATTTGTTATTTATTTGCATATAATTAACATTTTTCAAGTCATTCAAAGGTAGATTAAAGGAAATCATTCATTCATGTTTATTTGTTATAAATGATGGACTTATTCTTAAGTATATGTTAGCAATTTTCATTAAAATTAACATTACCAAAACTATTTATTTTATATGGAAGTATTAATTAAATCAGTCACAAGGATGTCCTTGTTAAATAATAACCTAGAAACAAAATGACTTTGCATAATATATTGTAGCAAAACAAATTGCTAAGAATTGGGATGTGAATTCAAATAAATTATATACTGTGTTAAATATTACAATTAAAGACTCATGAAGTGATCCATTTATTAAAATGTATATATTTTCAGTAAGATATCACTTGATATTATAACTCATATATTACTAATTGAACTCTCAAGAATTTCCTGAAAACATTATGATAAAACTCAAGTATTTCTTATTTTAAAGTAAACTCTAAAATACTTTGAGTTAATTTTTTTCAACTTTGAGTTAGTAGAATAATTAGCTTATTCAGTCAATCATACTATTTTTAATGGTCTTCATTTTGAGGGATTTTTAAAGAGTTTAGACTTGACTGTGATGTAAAATGGAAATATTGTTCTCAAGAAACAGTCATTTCCATTTGTCTTCCATATTTCCTGCACACTTACCTGAATATCTTAGGGAATGAGAGGTTTTGACTTAAATCACAAAATATTGATTCTAGCTAAACAGGAAATATAGTGTAATGTAAAGTCTGACTGTAATATTTACCAACAAAACATCTCCATTCTCATTTCTTACACTTGCAATATAAGGAAGCATATGTAAACTAGTCTATGCATATGCCTGTGTGTGTGTTTAATTTGATTTCATTTTTACAGGCTCATGGAACCATTGCCTCAATCATCATCCTTTTTAAGCAAAACACTGTTACCTATTAACTTGAAGAGAAACATAATGTATATCTCTAGTAAATGTATGAAAACCTTTTGATATTTTCATAACAAATTAACAGTGGTCAACCCTTTCTTTTCTTAGATGGTTGTACTGACTAATGGAGGAACTTGAGTGATTAAGGTAACAGGTAAAACTAGAATCCCTTTAACCAAGTGTATTCACTAACCATCTCTCAACCTGAGTCTGAAGTTATATGATCAAATAGACTAGACTGTAATCCTCAAGCTCTTCTTTGTTTCAATTTATAATCTTATATCCTATACATATCCTCAGAGAAGGAAAACTCTGACTCCAAAAAACCTCCGCTGCCTTGCGGCATACCTCTTCAGGGGAAAGGCTAAGGGAGTAAACCCCGACAGAAAATCCGGAGCCGGAGTCCCTAAGGCGGTTTGACGTTGTAGTCAACACCGGCAACTCCTGCGGCGCACCTGAACCCAAGCTGTATTGACTCCGTCTTTCCCTTGGACTCTTCAGCTGCGAAGAGAGGGGGGGTCTGCTGCATGGGCAACAGCAGACCCTCCATATCACCCTGCCCAGGCTTTGTAGCTTCAGCTCCACTGGAGAGGACACTCCAGCGTCATCGCAAGATGTCGATTCAACACGGGAGGAGACAGATACCGTGTCACTCCCGAGTCGGACTGCACAGCCATTCTCGGCGGTGCAGATAGACTCTTAAGAAGCTACACCATCGTCTCTCGAGACGGACGGCTGCCGACGATCCTATACACTAGATGAATGTAAAAGAATATATGGCAACAACTTTTACTTATTCTTTTTAATGCTACTAAATGTCACTGGATAAGGTCAGTTGCACACCAGCAGGAAACTGTCAAAGCATTGTGATATCTCATTCACCTTGCCCTACTAATATTTTATTGTATTTAAATGTATCAAAAAGAAATAGTCCCTGAAACAGTATAGTGGACATAATTTGTTGGCTACAAAATAATAGGTTTAATCAATGTTTTCTTAACAACTTTAACACATTTCAGGTGAATAGATAAGGTTGATGCATATACCAACATTTAAAAAATGTTATAAGATACAACCATTTATTTTTAAGTGTACAGAAGAATTATTTGAGAAAAAGAAAAAATATTTGAACAAACCATAAGGTGCATAAATTTATTTCACAGCAAAATAAAATGATACCAAAAGCCAAAAAGTAAAATCAATTATTGATAGCACTACATTCCCTTTGGAACAAAATCTACAAATTAATATGTATATTCCATTCAGTTTTGATTTGTTTATAATTTTTGTAAAATTTCTGAGATCCTTGATAGCTACTATTTTTCTTTAGAAATTTATATTTACATCATTTTATTCTTAGGATAAAATGTAGAAAAATATGTTAAAGCATTGCACAATCAAGTTGAATGACCTAATAAGCAGACTACCTATATTTTGAATAAAAATATCTTGAGATTTCCTTTAACTATGTAGTGGATGGTCTAGAAATGTCTGAATTTAGTAAGCTAATTGGGTCAGATTCTTAGTTTGATAGAAATTCAAAAATTAAATTTGATTTAATTACTCATTGTATCATATAGTTCACACCCTACCTATTCAGTATCACAAGGAAAAAGGTGAAATTATACATAGTAGAGAAAATAAAATGGATTATTACAAATTTATTAACTTGTTTCTCAATTTTTTAAAGAGAGTATTGAGCCATAAAATCCTTCCTCTCACCACTAATCAGAGAAAAGTTAACAATCATCAGATAAGATAATATATTTACTTATTCGCTTGACAAAGAAGTAATGAGATCTATAACTCCTACTGATGACTGGGATGAATTGTCTCACAAAAGAATGGAGAAATAGTACACTTTTGTGAAAACAAAAATACTAACAGCACAATCACTTCTAGAAATCTATCTTATTATAAGAGGGTAAGGATTCTTATCACAGTCTTATTAGTAGAGACAGAACCTAAGGGTGAGAATCCTCAAATAGCAGAATAGTTAACTGAATTATGTTATATCTATACTGTGGAATATTGTGTAGATTTACAAAAAGAAAATGTGATGTAGAGCTATTCCAATTCACTTTACAGAGCTATCCAATAAGTATCATCGAGAGATAACACTTGATGAAAGAAAAAAGTGCATATGATCATAGTATGCACAAGAGTTAAGTTAAAATGAATAATAGACCTAAGTGTAAGATTTAAAATGATAAAAGTAAAATAAAATAAGAAAATAGCCTTTGTTCACTATCCATTAAATTTTATAAAATTAATCAAAATGGAAACCTTTTTATCTTTGAAAGGCAACTTAAAAAGTATTAAGACTACTTGAAGACATAAAATTGGTATTTGCCTGAAACATAACTCATATCTCAGATATATGAACATAAATTTGCGATTTAATAAACCTTGATTTAAAAAAAATAAAAACTTTGAAAAGATTCTTTACCAAATAAATATACTTATAGTAAATAAAAAAATCTGAAATATACTCAACATCATTAGTTTAATAAAAATGCAAATGAAAACCACAATAGCATAACACTATATACCCACTAAAATGCCTATTTTCAAAAAGAATGATAATATTAAGTGTTGGCGAGATGTGAAGAAAATTGTATCTTACTACATCATAGTGAAAATATAAAATGGCAAGCCACTGTAAAAAAAAAGACTCGTGATTTCCTAAAAAAGCTAAGCTTAAACCCCAGAAATTCAATAGTAAGTATCTACCTAAATGAAATAAAAACATACACATACATTCACATGAAGATTTGTACATTAGTGCATGTGATTGTATCATCATGTATCATATATCATGATAACAGAAAACTGTAAACAATGTAAATGTTGATCAGATGGTGAATAGATTTTTTTAATGTTGAACAAACTTGCAAGAAATACTATTCAATAATACAAGGAAATGAAGAACTAATGTATGCAACGAGATGATTGATCCCTAAAATATTATTATATGAATGTGTTTATATTTTAAAAATCTAGAAAAGACCATACTATAGAGAGTGAAAGCAGCTCAGAGGCTTCTTGTGGCAGGGAATGGGCAGGGTATTGACTGCAAATGGACAAGCGGAAATTTCATGCAGTGATGGAAATGTTCTAAGCCTGGATTGCAGTCATAGTTGTCCAATCATGTAAATTCTCTATAACTTGCTGAATTATACTATTTAAAATAGGTAAACTTGATAGTATGTAAATTATACCTCAATAAAGCTGTTGAAAAAATTAAAGGTGTAATATATAATATAATATGCCAGAGCTTTTATGAGAATCAGAAACTTTTGAAATGCCTAAGAGCTCCTTGTAGGAGGCAGAATATTAGATGATCTCCTCAAGCTATTAGTACCACTGGCCCACCAAACTGATTGTAATATACAGTGCTTGTGAACCAACACATTCTCTGTATGTTTTTACAAAGGATACACAGAAAGTTTACACACTTTTCACACCTAAAGTTTCTTAGATTCTCCTTTCAATATCTATGGCTCTAACTAACGAATTTCATTAACTCCAAATGTCTATTCTTTCCCTCTTCTTTCCATGGTGGTTTTCTTTTTTTTAATCTACTGTGATCAGGTACAAACTACCACACTTGAACTGATTCTCTGACATCAATTATTATATCAACTATTTTTTTACTCAGTCCTAATAAAATTAAGTATAATCAAGAATGTAAAGTATCTCTTTGAAACCTATTCAATATTGTCACCACATTTTAAAGTCCTTCAATGTCTGTGTTCAAAGATTGTTTATTGCAAAATCTCACTCTTCCAATCCCTTGTGGATGATTGTAGTAATTTTCATCCCTTCTTTCTTTTTCTGTCTAAATCCAGAAACACATACACATAGCACAGAAAAAGGAGGATATTTGTCTCTCTCAGAGACGTATTTTTGTTAATGTTCTGTGGAATTCTATCATGTTGCAGTTATCTGTTCTCTGTAGTGAGGTACACTATATTGAAAGAGATGTGATCAATATGTGAGACTAGTGTGCAGATATACAAGTATAAGACATCTTGGAGTGCTGAACAACCAAGACTTATATGAAAGTTCATACATTGTGATGTGAATAAAGCATTGGCAAGTAAATACATATATAAAGTATATTTGGGGCACTATTATTTCCTGTATAAAGAGAGAACTTATGAATCATATTTATCTGATTCTTGTACAGAAATATATCTTACACTTACTTAGTAGAAGGTCAAAAACATGATGTTTCACTATAAAATTTGTTACTTTTTAATATTTTCTTATTTATTTAAAAATTGTACAAGCTAAACACTTCAGATAATTTCAAACAACCTTGGCCTTTGGTGAATTACCTGCAACATCTGATATATTTATGCTTAGAAGCCTGTATACCTTGCCTCCAAGGTATATATTTTATATATATATATATATATATATATATATATATATATATATATATATATAAACCCTGGCTGGTTTGGCTCAGTGGATTGAGCGTCGGCCTACGAGCTAAGTGTTGCTGGTTCGATCTTCCAGTCAGGGCACATCAGAGAAGGAAAACTCTGACTCCAAAAAACCTCCACTGCCTTGCGGCATACCTCTTCAGGGGAAAGGCTAAGGGAGTAAACCCCGACAGAAAATCCGGAGCCGGAGTCCCTAAGGCGGTTTGACGTTGTAGTCAACACCGGCAACTCCTGCGGCGCACCTGAAGCCAAGCTGTATTGACTCCGTCTTTCCCTTGGACCCTTCAGCTGCGAAGAGAGGGGGGGTCTGCTGCATGGGCAACAGCAGACCCTCCATATCACCCTGCCCAGGCTCTGTAGCTTCAACACGGGAGGAGACAGATACCGTGTCACTCCCGAGTCGGACTGCACAGCCATTCTCGGCGGTGCAGATAGACTCTTAAGAAGCTACACCATCGTCTCTCGAGACGGACGGCTGCCGACGACGATATATATATATATGTATATATATATATAATTTCAATATCTTGTTATCATACAATAATGTTCAAGGTTTGTTATCAAGTTCCTGGATCTATTTCTTTGGTAAACCTCTCAAGTTTTTGTAATTAGCCTATTACGAGTTTTCCAAATACCTTTAGTGCAAAGCCCAGAGTAGCCACTTTAGGTAATATTGTCTCAGAAATTTCTGTAGGTTTGCTAAAAGCCTTCTTTTTCTTTTTAGAAACAACTTTGGATTCTTGTAAAAAGTATTTCTAAATTTATGTAAAAACAAATTGCCAAGTGAGAACTATACTTAAAGACATCTAAGACCTATTTATATTATCATATAAATTTTATTTCAATTATAGTATCTAGTCTGAAACAACACATTTCCCCCAAATATACCTGAGATGAACAATATATCCATAATACCTCCATGGTATTTGGCAATATAACAAGAGGCACCATGACACCTGTCTGAAATTTATACATATCTTTGCAATGGATAGCTTTCTTCACCACATTAATGGCTAACTTCTCGCATGATGATTGCTTAGAGAACAACAGTGTTCAGTATCTTTAAGAATTGCACACAAGTGGAACTGCAGTGCCTTAATTCAATATGGCCATTTTGGATCATATAACAAGCAAGTCATCATTTTGTTTTGTTTTCTTTTAATAGGATTTTTTTTCAATTACAGTTGTCCCATTTTTCCCTGTTGCTCCCCCCCCCACCCAGCCCACCCCTTCTCCCACAATCATACCGCCCCGTTGTCCATGTCCATGAGTCATTTATACATGTACAAGCCATTGTCTTAAAGTCTGTAACATGATGTTATTAATCTTTTGGCCTGCTCTCTTTTTCCTTTCTTTCATCTGTTCTTCCTTCCTTTCTTTCTTCTTCTTTTAATCTGTCTGTATCACATATCATTAGTATAGATCTTTGTCTTAAGTTGCCTCACAGTCTAGAGATATCTGATATATCTCTAAGTTCATATCTGTTTTTCAGAAAATAATAATAGGAGGTGAACACTCTTTCAGAAAATCAAAACATCTTGGAACACTCAATGGATTTGTGCTGATTTCTCACCAGCAAAACCATGCCTGTTTCCAGGAGTCTGGGAAATTCATATTTTAACTTTAATCTGAACAGATGCTCCCAGCCCCACATAAAAACAATACCAGATTTCTATTGGTAAGGAAGAAACACGGAATAGATATTGGATAGCAGCCATATGTCTACCTGTGTCACAGATCCTCAACTATGACCCCAGATTTGAATTATTATAAAAATTAGAAATTTTGATGCTTGGGTCTCTGTGTAATGTTGAAAGCAAATAAAACAAAACAGTCAGCAGATGCCAGGATACTTGCCCAATGATTAGTTTAGTTGTCTAGTGCATGATGATAACTAGTAATCTTTTTAGATTCTCATTCTGTGCTTCATTTTTCCACTTATGCTATCTGCTAAAACATACACACACACCTCCTGTCCACAGTTCTGCCATAGTACTATGATGATAAGTATTTTTTTTTCTCTGTCCTTGTTTCATCACACATCCCTGCTGACTCGGACTGACTCTAAGATCCTCTTCGCTTTGTTTAGTCTCTTGGGAAGTGTAGCTGGACCTTTTATTCTGAAAGTTTTCCCTTGTGAGGAAAAGCATCCTGGAATTACTACACATGTCATTTCTCTCTTACACACTATCATTTTGGTTCATCTTTTATCTCAATAAATTCACAGGAGTTTGTTGTTGGATTTGGCTATAGCCAGTCTCCTTGTTAATGACCCTGTTAATGAGAACATGGAAAAAAATTCAGAAATTTGAAATAAGAATCTTCAGAATATTATATCAGTGCTCTTGCTGAAATAGTCTCTCTATGTGACAGGTTCTGTGGGCAATCAACATTTATTGAGAATATAAGAAAATGTTATATGTGTGTGGCAAAGGGGTGGTGAAGAGGAAATGGAACTTGGTGTTTATTACTTATAGAATACATTTAACTTTCCTAGTGTGGAAAGAGAACGCCTCTAAGAAGGATCAGAGAGTATTTCTTTTGGGAATTACCTCCCAGAAAAGGGAAGTAACTGCTTAAAGATTCATGTCATATAAAACATGTGAAGCTTCCTTAACTATGAAGCATGATCACTGTCAACATATTTATAATTATAAATTTCATGGTTAAATTAATAACATTTTGGAAATATAATTACTGAAATTTCTTATAGCTTTACCACTGGCCTGCAGTGATTGATTTTATAACAAATTGTTCTATTTTTTTTAATTTACTATTATTTTGTCAACACCAGGAAAAAGCAACTCATGTTTACTGGGACTGATTCTATCATGCATTTTTATCTAAGTAATTCATATCTGTTTTAAATGGTGTTTTCAGTTCTTAGTTCTTATTTATTTATTTGCCCCAAATCTGTTTTTTTTTTTTTAATGGAATTGTACTCATTTTGTATGCTATTTTACAACCTTCTTAGAAATGGGAAGAAATAAGTATCATAACATACTTGTATCTAGTAGGCACGTCCCAGGATGACCACAAATAATTTCTGCCTCCTGAAATTTCCAGTTGTCTAATGCTATCCCCTTGACTATGGGCTAGATCAGATCTTTTGACCCATTTATGAATATACTGCATAAAATGTTATGGGATATAACTTCTGAGATTAAGTTACAAAGACTCTGGCTGCCATGTTGCATGTTCTCTCTCACAGTTTGTGGGTTACAACACAAAAATTTCATATAATTTTTTGCACAGCAATAAAAACTAAAACATTCTGGACTTCAACTGTTCTATTGAGGAATATCACCTGATACCTTATATACTACAGATAATAGCTCAATCATATTTGTGAAATCATAAGACTCAAAAGAGCACAGTACTTGTAGTACAGTATGAACGTACCATAATCTTGTTTCTTGCTCTAGGCCCCAATCAAAATGTTAACCTTCCAGATAACTCAGTAATGGATTATATTAGTACAGCCATGATTTATTGGCAATACACCTGAACATAAGACATCTCAGCAAGTGTTGTGTATCTTTCTTGGTAAGATATGTAATATTTAGCAGTGTGCCTTTACCGAAACAACGATATCATATATGCTGCTGATAGTTCGACCCCTGAAAAACGTCACCTAATGGAAGATCTCCTAGGCTCCAGCAGTTTATTTTCCAACCTCTGGCCCTCATATTTCCTATTAAGATATCTTACTTAATAACAATTTTTAATCACTATTTAATTTTATCTAATTAACATATTATAATTTTGATTCAACATTGTGAGATATACATAATTATAATTAATGTCCCAGCGGACTATATTGAAGCAGAGAACTGAACTGCTAGCATTCTGATTTAAGTGAATAAAAGTGGGAAGGGTTAGGTAGGCTGAGTGAAAAAAGTGAAGTGATTACTGGAGGGAAAGGAGAGTGAGGAAAGGTGAGAGGGTAAAAGGAGGATAAATGGTGATGGAAGGAGACTTGACTTGGGGTGGTGAACACACAATACAATAAAGATGATGTATTATAGAAGTGTACCCCTGAAACCTATATGATTTTATTAACCAATGTCACCCAATAAATTCAATTAAAAAAATAAATAAAAAGTATACTACCCTCTTTGTCACATAAAAGCCAAGTTGTTGTGATCTTTCTTAAAGATAGGTATAGAAATAAAACATTGACCAAATAAATATCCATATATCAGGTTCCAGAGATTGGTTGAATCGCTCCAGTAAATATAATACATCCTCCACAGCAGCTGAATTTGAGACTACAACCTGGTTAAATTCATGATAGTGTGCAGTTATCTGCAATGATACAGCTAAATTTATAGAGGCCAGACAAGTAAATTTAACAGGGATGTGACAGAGCACAACCTTTGTAAATTTCACATCTTTGTTGGTGACAATTACTTCTACAGGTCCTTTCATAATGCACCACTGATTTATATTTAGTATCATGGCATGATTAGTTAGCAGCCTTATGGGTTTTAACTAGGTCTTTCTACCACAATTATCTTTCTTCTCTGGATCAGGAACACATATTAGGATTTTATCTATTGTGTCCAATTCGTCGTCGGCAGCCGTCCGTCTCGAGAGACGATGGTGTAGCTTCTTAAGAGTCTATCTGCACCGCCGAGAATGGCTGTGCAGTCTGACTCGGGAGTGACATGGTATCTGTCTCCTCCCGTGTTGAATCGACATCATGCGATGATGCTGAAGCTACAGAGCCTGGGCAGGGTAATATGGAGGGTCTGCTGTTGCCCATGCAGCAGACCCCCCCTCTCTTCGCAGCTGAAGGGTCCAAGGGAAAGACGGAGTCGATACAGCTTGGGTTCAGGTGCGCCGCAGGAGTTGCCGGTGTTGACTACAACTTCAAACCGCCTTAGGGACTCCGGCTCCGGATTTTCTGTCGGGGTTTACTCCCTTAGCCTTTCCCCTGAAGAGGTATGCCGCAAGGCAGCGGAGGTTTTTTGGAGTCAGAGTTTTCCTTCTCTGATGTACCCTGACTGGAAGATCGAACCAGCGACACTTAGCTCGCAGGCCGACGCTCAATCCACTGAGCAAAACCAGCCAGGGCCAATTGTGTCCAATTACATATTAATAAACAAAGACAATAAACACAACATTCCTTTAGACACCCTGTGAAGATTTCAATTATCTTATGATATTCATTAAGTCCCACTTTAGTTTTGACCGTCATAGTGTTTCGAGTTGTCAAAACATTCTTTTGTGTTAGTTCAGACTTAGAGCCTAAGAGTATGATTCATACAAAGTAGGGTATCTCCTTTTCCAATATATTTGCCTTGAAAAAAATTATTGCCATCTTTTTTAAGAAGCAGAGAAATAATTAATGTATAGCTTTAGGATGAGTTTCAGGGTCCTTCCACAAGGTAATATTTATCCTTCAAATATTGGGTGGTGGGACTGTGAATAGGTTCTGATGTAGAAAATAAGTGATTCAGTGAATTTTTATTTTTATGGCTAATATCAAATTTTGCTTCTCAGATTTCAAGTTTGTACAGTTACATAAATTGAGTAGCACATTGGTTGGCTTCTAGTGATCATACCTTTGGCAATTCATGGTCTGTTAGTAATCACTCCAGTCTTAATTTATTGCAGTACTTGTCTCCATATATGCTCTGAGTTATGTTTATTCTTGGCTTTACAAATTTTATAATATAGTAAAAGTTAATGTGAAGATATCTATATCTTTACTTATACCTATTTTTAGGATGGATGGAAAAAAAAGGAAGAAAAGAAAAGAAGGAAGGAAGGGAGGAAGGGAGGAAGGGATGGAGAGAGAGAGGGAGGGAGAGAGAGAGGGAGGGAGGAAGGATCAGTAATTCTAGGGTATAGAACTACTGTATAGGGTAGCCAGACTAAAATTCTGGAAAAACTTAGAATAATTGGTATCTGAAGGAATATTGAAGAAGAAAAGATTTTGGAAATTTGTCAAGTGGATTATTAGGTATCTAGAATTAGAGACTCCCCAAATGGAGGGCAACTAAAGAAAGGTCCCAGGCAGGATTTTTTTTTTTTTTTTCACATTCAAGGACTAGCGGTACTGGTATAACTAGAATGAAGTGAAAAAGAAAAATAGTAAAAGTAAATGTCAGTTTTTGTAGAATTTGTAGACTATTTTAAGGAATTAGAATTTTATTTTCACTGAAAAGCAAAAAGTCATTGAAAGGGTTTTAGGTAGAGGAGATCAGATCTGTTTTAGGTTTTAAAAGAAACACTGAGTGATGTATATAGTATGGCCAGGGTATAATTTGATAAATGTTCTTTTAGTTAATAGTCAATAATAATCATTACTTGCACAATATACAAATCATCAACACATATATCTGACATCACTAGACTTATTGGGGGGAGCACTTTGTAAGGTATATAAATGTCTAATCACTATATAGTACATCTTGCCCTGGCTGGTTTAGCTCAGTGGATTGAGCGTCGGCCTGCGAGCTAAGTGTCGCTGGTTCGATCTTCCAGTCAGGGTACATCAGAGAAGGAAAACTCTGACTCCAAAAAACCTCCGCTGCCTTGCGGCATACCTCTTCAGGGGAAAGGCTAAGGGAGTAAACCCCGACAGAAAATCCGGAGCCGGAGTCCCTAAGGCGGTTTGACGTTGTAGTCAACACCGGCAACTCCTGCGGGGCACCTGAAGCCAAGCTGTATTGACTCCGTCTTTCCCTTGGATCCCTCAGCTGCGAAGAGAGGGGGGGTCTGCTGCATGGGCAACAGCAGACCCTCCATATTACCCTGCCCAGGCTCTGTAGCTTCAGCGTCATCGCAAGATGTCGATTCAACACGGGAGGAGACAGATACTACCATGTCACTCCCGAGTCAGACTGCACAGCCATTCTCGGCGGTGCAGATAGACTCTTAAGAAGCTACACCATCGTCTCTCGAGACGGACGGCTGCCGACGACGATATAGTACATCTGAAACTAACATAATTTATATGTGAACTGTGATTGAAAAGTGAATTGAATGAATGAATGAATGAATGAATGATGTACAAATCAGTTTCCTTTATCATCTTCCTTGGCCACGATACATGATATATCCATTCTATGTTACCATACATTACTTTTCTCATTCTCCCTAATTTAATATTCTTTAAGATTAAAATCCTTATTATTGAGACCTACCTTATGGGATATTATTACATTATTAAGTCACTATGCAATCATAGTATATATGCATACACATCTATAACCCACAATTATTTTAATTCAGTCATCCGTGACACCTCTGGTACACTTATGCGTGGTAATATTCTATTTAAACAATGCAATGATATTGTAAAATAAGTGAGCTTATACAAAAATCTTAAAAAGGAAGCCTGATACCTTCTCAATAAAAGTTAGTTGAAATTATTGTTTTCTTGTTATAGTTATTATAAATAAAGTCATTCTTACAATGTAATTGATTGCCCAATTATTGTTTGTATTTTTTCTAAAGATTGGATTATTAAAGTGTTTGCTTTGACTATTCCTAAATACTTGTAATTTGTATTAATTCATAATAGATTGATTTTTACAAGAGAACAGACTTAATTAGAAGTCAGGAAGATATATTCACATTGCTGATCTCATCTCTTAATTATTCATGTAAAACTGCATTCTTCATTCTAATCTGAACAGCAGAGTTTATAATATCTTATATTTACATGTATAAATATGTGTATTTTGTATGAAGTATTATATAGGATGTGACATGATATAAAAATGAAATTTATTATTCTATATTTTAACAACTTTTTTGAAAGTGAAGGAAAATTGTTCTATAGTAATTTTGCATAAGTTTCATGAATATTTTAAGTCAACAAGTTTAGTGAAATGGCATGTTGGTCAAAAATTAATATTTTTTTAATACTTGGGAAACTGTTGCTTCCTTTTGTAAATCTTAAGTATGTTTTATATTATATACAAGTTTTAATATTTTAGTTTCATCCTTTTTTATTCTTAAATAATTTATTCCTTTTTTGAATTCTGAGCAATTCTAAGTGGAATATAACCAAAATGTTCAATGATAAAATAACTTGGAATAATTTACATATTGAACAATAAAGTATCAATTGATTAAATTATGGTTAGTTAAACAATATATAGATTGTAATGATTGTTAAAAATAATAACAATAACTATCTGAATGAGAGACAAAATTGTGTTTAATGGCAAGAACTTTGTGGATGCTATACCCAACTTTAAACACCAGTCTTTTTCTCAATAACTACTTCAAGCAAGTTCTTAAATATTCCATACCACATTCACCATTCATAAACTGAGCAGAATGATGGATACAATATATTTATACATGAGTGCCTGTCCTACAAGTGTACTAATCACTATATAAGAATTTGCTGTAATACGTGGCAGTAAACACATACATACACACACTAACAAGCACTTATATAGAGAGAAGACAATGCAGCATGTTTTAAAACTAGATTAACAGTGGTCTTCCTGAATGAGTGGTGTGAATACTTTTATGCCATTGTGTTTATTCTTTTAAAGTATTTCTAATAACTGTATTTTTATAAGCAGAAAAATAATCAAAGTTTAAGGAATAAATTAATTATTAACTAATTAAAAAATCATTTTCATAAAATTACACTATATTTTTTGTGGCGTTATTTTATTTTATTTTTTTGTTTTACTAACACATATTATTTTGATATTAATGTTTCTAATTATTACTCATTTCATTGCTGAAAAACATATTTTACAACATTGAACATATAAAATATGTTTTTGAGTTTTTGAGAAAAAAAATTTCAAGAGTGTTATGAGAAAGAGAAAATTATAGATATGCCCTTCTTTTAAAGTAAAAAATTCCAATATGCCCTACACTATAATGGTTTAAAACTGTTTCAAAGGTAATTGTTCTTTAATATCATACTATAAACATACTTTACTTGTAATGTAAAAATGACATATAACTCCAGAACCTTAAAGTATGCAGATTAAGGAAAAGAAGTGATTTTGAGGCATATGAAAACATCATCCTGGGTAATATTCCTAGTGACAGAAATAGCTGAAAAAATAAATATTAAAGAAAATTCAAATTGTGACAACACCCACAGATAGCAAAAGATAAAAGAATCAGAGGGAAGCAACTTGTCAGGTTTCAGAATTTTAATTCAAACACACACACACACACACACACTTGAATGTATTGGAACACTTGAGAAGAAAAGGAATTGATTTTAGGGAAGATAAAAAGGGAGCTGCTTACCAAATACTAGACTTTACAGTATCCTATGAATGAATAACATTCTCTGTCAACATTCCTTGGCAAGACAGACATTGCACTGATTACAGATCACAGATTAAAGATGACCATATGTCTTCTCTTGATGGAGTAGCACCAGGAAGATCAGAGTGGCTATATGATGGAATTGTGGCCATATTTATTAACTTTATTTATTCTTTGCTTTCATATAATAAGGTATTGCTCCATGGGTTTTGAATGTACCTTTTAGTTATTCTGATTAGACCAAATTAATTTTTACTTCCTGCAAAATGTATTGAATTCTCTTGTGTAAGCAATGCTTATAAAGCCATTGTGTAGTTATTACTGCTATCTACTTTTATTTCAAAGGCGTAAAGGCAAAAGAAAAGAATGGTAGCAAAATACTATACCTAAATTAATTTTCAATAGAAAAAACTAAAAATCAGATATGTAAAATATTAATTATTAGTCTACTACATAATTTTTTGTTTCAGCTCATAACAGGGATATATATCTGTATCTTTAAAGAAAATGTACATAATTAATATGTATATGCATGTAGTAAACACATATTTTATATAACAATATAATATTTAGTATTATTCAGTTTGCAATGGAACACTTAAAGTGTAATAGTATAAGAAGTAAATTCATAGGACCACATTTTCACAACTTATCTGTAAATATTGAGCATATTATTAATGCCATTTGTTTTCAAAGGGAATAATGCTCTTTAGCTTATTGTTGTGTTTAAAGTTAATTTCAAATGGTTTACATGATTATATTTAGAGTTTACTTATTAATTTATTATAATGTTTTAAAACATTTTTTATTATTTTATCATGTAAGAACTACAGTAATATCTATGGGAGAAGCATGGAAAAATTATTGTAGGACATTTTTATGTTAAAAAACTAAAATTTTAGCTGTAGGTATAGTAAAAAGTATTGGTAGAAGTGTTCTGACAAAGGGGCTGGAGTTACATGAGATATAAAAGGAATTCATTTTACTGTTTTATAGCTACAAATTCATAGAAAGCAATCAAATCTTTCTGTACTTCATCATTTTCTCTTTATATTCCTGGCTTTCAAAGTTTGTATGAAATAAAAATTAACTTGCACTCAATTTCTTACCATTGACCTACTGCAAAAAAAGTCATCTATAAATTGTGTGTCCTTCTTCCTTAAAAGAAAGTAACAGATATAATTTTTATATTTTGAATCACATCATTGCATTTCTGTTTCAAGAAAAATGCTTTAGTCTGCAATTAATATATTCATATCTTCTTTCCTTCATAAAACATCTAGTGCTTAATTAATTACATTCAGACCCAGTATTTTTTGAAAATCATGGAGGCATAAGACATCATTCATACTCCAAATAGCTCAGAGATAGTGACTTAATTACAGAAATATTAGAAGGAGGAGGATGGGGAGAGAGAACTTAAATAATTTCATCACATACTATATGGCAAACATTCTGTTCAAAGATTTATGAACATTCTTTTACATACCCTTTTTAAGTAAGTGATGCGTTGCTGTTCTAAATGTATAGATGAAAAAGCTCAAATAATAAAATGTAAGAGATATTCTCAAATTACAAAGCTAGGAAGGACCATAGGCCCTCTTCTTGTCATTCCCATTGAACTTTGATTGTCTATTATGTGTATAAAAAAAGGTATTACTTCTCAGGTTCTAGTAGGATGATAGAATACTAAGGAATCATTGTGATGGATTTGAACATGGGTTTTACACTTTGTGCAGACTGATTTGTATTGAGTATTTTCTTCCTCTAGAAAGCTCTTTTTTCTAGAAGTTAGTTCTTCTGGGTTTTTATCTGAAAGAAAACTTCTGGATTCACCTGGAATCCTACAACTTCTCCATCTTTGAACTCCAAACTCTGCCTTCAAATAATGGCAAGAGTGCTGAACTCTTTGTTCAAGGTTTAGCCTTCCAGATGTATTTCTTTGCTTATTTTCTTAGAGTCTTATCTTACACACTTCTAGCATAGGTGTTAAGAAAGTCCTGAAAATGAAATGCATTAGAAAATTTAGTCACATGTCTCTGGAGTGTCCCTTCAAGGCTTAGATTCCTTGGGAGAGCTGAACTCCTGTGAGACTATTTCAGGCCTCAGCTACCACGTTTTCATCGGCCTCTATTCTCTAAGCTGCACCTTTGCAAACGCCTTCATGGAAATGTAGAGTAGGATACGGAGGTCGTAACAGTACTCGGCCCTTCTCGCTGGGACTTGTAGACCCTTTAGGAATAAATGGCTTGGGTTTCCCCTGTGACTCACAGTTTTTTCAAATATTTAATCCAGATTTCATAAGAGTTTTGGGTAAATCGTTCATCTGATACTATCTCTTTCGTCCTGGCTGAATGCCCAATTTTCCCAAACCCCAACTTTTGTCACCTGAACCTCTAGAGAGTGCTAAAAGCTTTCCTGAGCTTCTCAGAATCACACAGCTTCCTAGGCTGGGGGCAAATAACAATAATGCAATCAGACATTAATTAATTTAACTCTGGAGGTCATGTTTTATAGTCCCTGATCTATTTCCAGTTGTTATTCTTTTGAACCCTTGGCCCTACAGACCACAGCTGAAAGCCTAGGGGTAGCCTGGAGACTCTTCATGCAGGTGTGACAGGAACTCCAATTTTTGCCTTCTCTACAGAATGTAACTGAAGTCTAAAACCAGGTCCACAGATTTCTAGCCACTGCCTGTAATTTGCTTCAAGATGAAAAGTGGCTTTTAATTTATTGCTTACCTCTTTATACTTTTACTCTCAAATCTGAGGTTTTATTTTCTCTCATAAATAACTTCAAACAGAATATCTTAATATCTTACCCAACATATGTTTGTCAAATACAAAGAATTCTCCACAGTGAGAAACAGAATGCTCTCCAGCCATTCTTGAATAAACACTACAACTATTACAGAGAATATAAACGTCATTGTAAATGCATTTTAATTTCAACTAAGCAACAAAGTTAATTGTGCCAGCTTTCAAAATGCAATTATGTTAACACAAAAAGAACAGAATAAATGGTATTGGATACTTTTTATTTTGACCCACCAACATGATAGAAATTTTGGTTATAATTTTTCACCTACATTATCATTACAACAAATTTTAACACATGCTTGTTTCCATTAGAATTCTTCTACTCCTCATGCAAAGACATGAACAAGAAATATTTCTAGTTTAGCAGCTTATAGGTATATTACTTGATATAAAGTCCTGGCTGGTTTGGCTCAGTGGATTGAGCGTCGGCCTGCGAGCTAAGTGTCGCTGGTTCGATCTTCCAGTCAGGGCACATCAGAGAAGGAAAACTCTGACTCCAAAAAACCTCCGCTGCCTTGCGGCATACCTCTTCAGGGGAAAGGCTAAGGGAGTAAACCCCGACAGAAAATCCGGAGCCGGAGTCCCTAAGGCGGTTTGACGTTGTAGTCAACACCGGCAACTCCTGCGGCGCACCTGAAGCCAAGCTGTATTGACTCCGTCTTTCCCTTGGATCCTTCAGCTGCGAAGAGAGGGGGGGTCTGCTGCATGGGCAACAGCAGACCCTCCATATCACCCTGCCCAGGCTCTGTAGCTTCAGCTTCACTGGAGAGGACACTCCAGCGTCATCGCAAGATGTCGATTCAACACGGGAGGAGACAGATACCGTGTCACTCCCGAGTCGGACTGCACAACCATTCTCGGCGGTGCAGATAGACTCTTAAGAAGCTACACCATCGTCTCTCGAGATGGACGGCTGCCGACGACTTGATATAAAAATTCTGAAACATTACTACTTTGGCTTTTTTTTATTAAGTGAAAGACTTTTATTTTCTAAGAAAAATATAATTAGGGAACATGCAAATTTATTTTTAATTTTGGCCCCAAATGAAATAGAATTTAAGCTCTTCTAAGGAGCAATTGAAATATGTTTTGTTTTGTCCCAGATATACTGTTAAAGTTTTTAAGAATAAAACATATATACATGTTACAAAATAAATGCACTGTACTACTTACATAATTGTCAAGCTCTTTCTAAAAACTCTTTAGGAATATTATGATTTTATCACAAATTTTTGTTTACACTTGATAATCTGTAGCTACTGGTATTCATCATTAACGCTGCAGTCTAAGAATGAATTCTGGGGCTTGATCACTGCCTTCTCTTCTTCAAAGTCTTATGATTTACTCTACATCAGTAGATCAGTCTGACCTTATCCAAACAGGTCACAGAAACAACTTCAACAATAGTTATGTGTTCCTGTTCTGTGCAATAATTTTTAACAAGTCGTTGATTATGAGCTATGTATAATTGTTTAGGTCCTCTTAAAGAACCACAAATCCTTTAGCAAACTTATTTCTCACAACAGCTCTAGAAAGTAAATACTATTCTTATCTTTGTTAGAAATTTGAGGAAACTGAGTCACTGTCAGGGTTGCTCAAGTCATACAGCTGGTAAATGATCCAAAGTCAGACAGCCTGGCTTCAGCCTCTGCTCTTAACCACCACATTAAACAAGCTGCCTAGATTACTTCCTAAGTCATCTAATTAGCCATTTAAAATCCAAAGTTAATGTGTGACATAATCTATCAATCTGTTTTGCCAGATGATAGACATCTCTATCTTATGGTGTATTTATTTGAATTCCTCAATGACAAGCAATAGAAATGCAGTCCATTAACATCAGTAAGTAATACACTTATCAAAGGATATATAATAACTCAAAAAAATGTACCAATAATTTGAGGAACACTATATTAGCAATGGCAAGAACCAGGGCAATGGTATGGTCTAATGAACAAGCACTAATGGATATCTTTTTGGCACATGTACCGCCATACATTTTCTACCTTTGTGTTAATGCTCCAAATTCAGATTTCAGTGAGAAATCATATGGCTGACCTATCTTGCATCAAACAGAAGCAGGGAGTTAGTTATTTGTTGCACTAGCAAGACTGTGTCCATGAGAAGCCATAATTTCCCAAGCCATGTTCTAATGCTATTTTCAGAAAGGTGAAGAATGGATGGGGGGGGGGAGTGGGCGGGGAGATGACAGATCTAGGAATTATTTCATAAGCAAATGCTTCATGAAGAGTTTGAAGAGCCATTTGGTTATACTTGTAAGCCCTATATAATGATTATCACCAAAAGTTCTTGACTTGTTGGGTCAGCTGGAGTATTTTCTCCTTTATGTAACTTTAAAAAATATAAAACAACATCATTAGAGTTGGCTTGATAATTTCTTTACATTCCCTAAAATCTTCATTTTATTAATGGTTCATAATCATACATAGTAAAAATAAAAACAGTCATTAGATGTTTTAATTTACTATTTTATTTAACAATATTTTCAGGTAGTTATCCTAAATAAGAATTTTTTAAGTGTGAAATGGAATGATATTAATAATTTTCCTAGGATCACAGATGGAAACCAGGACTAGTCTAGGAAAATAGAAAAAAAATAGGCCCTTTATATGAAGTGCTTTTTAAAAATTCCTTGCTGAAGGACTTTAAAATATCCAGCAAAATAAAGGTTTATGTTACTAAAAAGGAAGTGGGGAACAGGTCATGAAGAAAATCACAACCATAATTGTAGTCCTATAAAGACAAAATTGTCATAAACTTATATGCTTCAAACAACATAACACCTGACTGACTCTTCTTATCATTTTCTTTTTTCCTGTTTCTTCTTTCTCTCTGTTTCCATCTCTTTCTCTCTGTCCATCTGTATATCCTTAACTGTATAGCTACAGTGTAATTGAACATATTAAAAATACAAGGAAAATTTGATTATTTAATTAAAATGTTTGTTACACTGATGAGTTCAATACATTATTTGTTTTAGAGATCATGCTAATCATTTCTGCAAACAAACAAACAAACAAATAAATAAATAAATAAATAAATTAGCATTGTTTAGACTCGAGGGATAAATCACAATTTACCTAAATTTTTCATGGCAAATGTCATCTCTTTTACCAGATGCTCAGTTCATCTATTTTCCTTCCAGTTAGATGTGACCAAATAACCTCATTCCAGTCTTGAAAACAGATAAATTGTGGTGTTGGCTTCTATTGAAAAATTTTTGTGCTAACAAAAATCAGGCAATTTTTATTCTGGGGCATGAGATTAGATACCTTAATTATTTAACATAACATTTTGAGGTAAAATAAAATTGCATCTTTTCTTACTTTTCTTTGTGTGCTTTAGGCTCTCTAAACATTGGAACTATAGTCTATAAATGTAGTTGCAAAAAGATACATGATACTGCATTATTGTAAATGATTCAGTAGGAGATAAGAGGAAAAAGTATATATTAATAGCATTTGAGGGATTACAGAAGAAAAAAATTAGAGAGAAAATACAATTTGAAAATTTACTATTATAGAATTTAGCTATGAAATATTGAATTTTAAACAAATTCATATGAATCAGGTATAATTTGTATATGAATCATATTTGTAGCTAGAAAATTCACAAATATTTTCAACTTGAAAGCAATTTTGAAGTTAACTGAACTTTAATCAGATATAGAAACATGAGTCCATTAGAAGAGTATCATGAAATAATAGAAACAGAAACTGGTTTTCTAGTAAAGAAAATACTATTACTTTTCTAGTAAAAAAAAAAAAAAAGATGGCTCAGAAACTCTAAGTTACATAATTAATGTAATCATTAGAAGCGTATTCCCACACACATACAAGCACTGCTAAACTTCCCACCCTCACTTTACTCTGTCTTTTTTTCTCTGTGTAACTGGCTGTGTTAATGTGCTTTTACTTTCTCTTTAGTTATGGCACTTTCTCATGTCCATTTTTATCAGGCACCTGTACAAATCTTCTTCTGAAATTTTCCATGCCTCTGTAACTTTCTTCAAATTGTCAAAATTTTCCTAAAAGTGGTTATATGTTTTATGCCCTTAGCTGAAGAAGTAATATTTTGCAATGTCAAAGTTAAGAAACAGGAAATGAGCTACTTTATATTCATGTAGCTCCCAGCTATAATTAAAATAGGTAAGCTGGGGGAAAGCTCTGTATACCTTTATTAATTAATATCTTTCTTTAAACTGTGGACTGTATAATACAGTTATATAACTATAATAAAAAGTCAATATTTTTACTGCTTTAGAATAGGTAAAATTATTTTACATATTTTTGATTTATTATAACAAATAGAAAAATGTGGACTTCTTCACTCCACCCATTTTCTCTATTCAGTGATTTGTTTGAAAATTAATGACATTATCTAATTATCTAATTGGTAGATCCTAATTTATATTAACTTTTTTCTGATTTTGCCCATTAGGCCTCTCTCTACACCTACCCCACCAAATGCTGTGTCTGCAGCACCCTGAATATTTAATGGCATATAGCTGGAGATTAATGAACAATGGGTAAATAAGTATAAAATAAATTATCCCAAACTTGATTTTACAGATGAAGAAAAGAAAACAAGACCATAGACTTCTTCCAAAGTTATAGAGCTGCTGTTAAGACAGTGCCAGAATTTGAACTTCTAATCCTGCTTCTAAATCCAAAGTCCTTCTAATAAATTCAATTATCCATCTGTTCACTTTTTATTATTTTAATTGTTAAAAAAAGTATTTTTCAAGAATGTGAATCTCTTGTTAATGAAAGCATTCAGAGGAAAAATAAAATAATTGGGTTTTTCATTGCTAGAGTAGATTCCATAGTTCCTGAGAATTATAGTCATATAAAGAAATAATCTTAAATTCAATGATATAGCATTAAAATGTGGAAAAAAAGAAACACTTAAAAGTTGTTGAAGTGACAGATGGAACAGAAGTTCCAGCAATGGGTTGTCAGTTCCCTGAAAGTGCAAAGACTCTCTGTTTTATAAGTGGTAAATTGTTACAGAGGCTCTTATAATTCAAATCTCATATAAAGAAAGATTTTGAGACAATGAGCTGTAATTTTAGTAGAGCTGAAAGTAAATTGGATGTAGTTTAAACATTTTATAAACAATGAAAAGAGAGAATGATGTACATAGTACAATTTGCTGTAATAAGTTTAAACAAGTTGACTAAATTATAGGTAAAATGAACATATTTTGACAAAAAATAACCAACCCCATTCAGACACGTTTAGCATGTAACTACAAAGGGAGTACCCAACTCATATTTTAGGAAAAATAGCTCTATAGTTTTTCATTAAATGGATCCTTTACAATCTGCTAAGTTAAACATTACCATCTAATTTGACTTAAGACAGTGACAGAAAAGATCATTAAAAAAGAAGCAAAGATAATAGTCAACATTTTCTTCTTTCTGGAATTTTCTACACACTAATTTAATTAAAATATGTTTGTAATTATTATTATTTTAAGATATAGTTTATATGTTTTCTCTAAGTTTAGAATAATATATTGCCTGTAAGAATATTGTTATATTATTGTCAGTCTTATGAATGACATTTGTCAAAATTCTAAATCTTAGATAATGAAGAATATAAAATATTCAAATTTATATTTAAAGCTAACTTTTTATAATTTTGAATAATTAATATTTTAAAGTGAATTGATTATGGCTACATTAAAAGAACAATTTTTTAAATTGCTGTTAAAAGAATTTTACTATTCTCAGTTTAGTTGACTGAAAAATAATACTAATTGTGATTTAATTTTTCAGTACATGATTTGAAACATCTCTTTTTGTGTGTGTTTTCCTGTATTAAAAACTTCAAAAGTAAAGAGAATTTCAGAAAACAAACTAATGAAATAATATCACCCATCTCAGTGAGCATAGGTCAGTGAAGCACATTTTTTCTGATCCTCAGTGTGGTGATGTAGGAAGGAGAATTAATTTTAAAAGTGGGAGATAATATTTCTGGCATATTGGGATTGCATGCAAAGGGAAAAGAAATTTTCCATATATAATTTTTGAACCATCCTCATTTATATTTCAGATGATACCTAAAATTAACAACTCTGATAGTTTTATAGAAAAGAATTTGGTTTTGAGTGTACCTGTAAGACATAGCCACTTTGTTACTTATCTTTTAGGGGGTAATAATAAGAGCTAACATTTATTGATTTGCTACTGTGTCTCAAGCATTTTTCTCAGCTTTTCACATAGTTGAAAGCATTTAAGTCATTAGACAGCCTTTTTAAAGGGAAGTTATTTATTTCCCCAGCTTTCTCATGGAGATAGCAAATACCTTTCTTTAGGTCCCACTGAAAACACAGCATAGTGAAGTCAGGAATTAATATTAGGGATTTCAAAGAGAGAGGGTTAAAGAACTCCACATCAAGATACCTCAAATCATGAAAATACATGTTCTTATAAGTCAATGCTTTTTAGAAGTTATTTAATTAAAAATTTTATATAAATATTAATTTATTTAAAATATGAATTTCTCTTGGAACCTTCAAACATTTCTAGTATTCACTTTGAAGCCAGAAATTGCAGCATGTTATCATGTTTTGAAACATTATACTTATTTCTGGCACTTTTAAAAATATTTGAAACTTTATTCAATTATTTTACTTCCCAAAGAATACCAGACTGCATTCCCCTTGTACAAATTTAAACAATGAAAATAAGACTGAAGTCCTTCTTGAGTAGGTTCCCAGGCTCAAATAAGCACTTTTATGCATTTGATTTCAATCCATTTCTAGCTTTCTACCTATTTCATTATGTTACTGTAAATATATACATATCATACACTATTAAACCCAATTTCAATAGCAAAGAGAATTGTTTTGTGTAGAATATTCAGTGCATCATTTGATGAACTTTGTATATCTCTCACTGGCTCCTTTAATAATATATAAAGACTTTTTTTAATGCTCTAGTACAAATCTTGTAAAATTATCCCTGGAAAGTTTAGAGCTGTTGTTATAATTGTGAGTACAATTTTTTATTTCAATAATTTTTTCCTGTAAGGTCTTTAAAGTAGTTAATAGTATACGAGCAGTGTACTAATGGTTATTATATTGCTTTCTTGGCCTTTCAGTATAACATTAAATAGAAGTCATGATGACAGAATTGATATCATGTAATTTAAAAGATTTTAAGTCCATTATGAATCATAGTGCTTTCCATATTAAGACTTTATGAACTTAAAGTACCTTTTACTAGTTAGTTATATAATCTTTTATTTCCTTTAATTGATCTGGAATATTTTAAATTAAATGTTGATCTGTAATTTTAGAACATTATAACTTACCTTCCTCAGTTTGTTGATATGATAAATACACATTCCTACCAATCTCTCTGACCATCTTTTTCTTCCACTTAGACCTCGAACAATCTCAGAGAGAACCCATGTGTACTTACATGATCTTGGGCTGAAGTTCTTCTTTACTCAACCATGTTGTCACACAAGCCTAGTAAACAAGTGTCCCTCTCTGTTTCTACTCATATATTATACTCTGGCCTTAAGAGTGGAACAGCGTAAGGAATCTGAAAAATATAGTGGAAGATGGGTTAGGTCTAGAACCTTATCCCATCCTAGTTTATGCAGTGGAAATACTACTGCCCATGAACTGATCCCCTAACTGGAAACAGCTTATGAATTTAGAAAATTAGAAACAGATTAGAAATTCTGCCTGCATTATTTCTTGTTATAAGATACTGATATGATTATAATCACATTTGGGGATTTGCTGATTCTAGACTAGTGCTAAGGACAGATTAAATTGCAGCTTTAGACTGTTATTACTTTCTAGCCCATATTGATGGAGTTAGTGTGTACAATATTCCATCATTTGGCACATCCTTGCTATGTCTTGCTGGATCTATCCTTTTTCATGTCAATTACCAAATATATCAAACAATTCTATTTTATACAAGTTAGAATATAAAAGAAGTAACAGTATATGTTTGTATGTGCATCATATGACTAAAAGAAATATGTTTGTTTTCACTACCGTACTAGAATTTTAACAAGTTTACTTTTAATAAATGTAAAAAGAAAGAATCTGGAATATTTTAAATTAGCAATTTAATAAATTAGGTTTTAATATTTATATTGGACATTATTTTAAAAGCTTTTCTCCCCTGTAACGAATATATGTATATATTTGACTTTTTCTTCAATAAGAAATTTAAGCAATTCCTAACACAGCCTTGCTAAACTGTTCTCTCACCAGTATATAAAACCTCTAATAAGGCTAATGATTTTAAACATTGAAAAGGTATAGAAATCACAAATGTGAATAGTTCACTTAGAAATTTAAAATTCTTCACTTCCAGTATCTTTTCCTTAAACTAGCACTTCCTTTATTGATGACTACTTTAATACAACAAATCATTTGTCAGGAACTCAAACCACTTCATGGGAGACAGAATGTTAGGATATCTGAATTCCAATTAAATGCACTGCTGCACTCTCTTCCAGCATTTGAGAAAATGGAAACAGAAACCATAGGCTGTAACAACTAAACAAAGATGCCCTGACTTACAAGGCATGGTTCTTCCCCTAACTTTTAAACATTTAAGTGGAATGAAAAGATATGTGACAATAATCAACTTGTGCTGGGAAATAGTATGTACTTAGAGGTCAATGCTATTTAAACAGAATGCTTCAAGAAGGAAGTGTGTATATTTAGAATTTTGCAAGATATGTGAAAATAATGCTGCTATGCATTTTTGCTTTACGTCGTGTGATAAAAATCTTTTAATAAAAGTTTCTTTCCATTAACTGAAAATGAGGTAGATAAATCCAGTTCCACTTTCATTACCTCAGGGACAAGAATGCTAATAAGATTAGTGATGCAAGGTGAGAATAATTAGATGAGATTTAGTGAGCTTTCCAAATGGATAACACAAAAGATAGAAACTTCTAAAAAAATATATTTTATTTAATGATAAATTATTTTGAGACCTAATCAAAATGTTAAAATGTGATTAGCTTTGAATATCAGTTTCTAAAATTTATAGTAAAAAGAACAATAAACTTAAAAAAATAGAATACCTCTACTATTTTAGAGGGTACTTTAGCAAATTCCTGTATAGTAGCTTTGGAAAAGTGTTAAAGTTATCTTTTAAAAAGTTTTTACATACATTATTTTGATTACCTCATTTTGAAAAAACTCTAGTGAGCACAAATAATAAAATTCAGTCACATGCCACTTGAGATCATTGCCACAGATCATCCCTTATTCCATGCTAAGGAACAAAAGTCTCACTCAAGCTTTTTGACTAAGGCTCTTTCAGAAACAGTGTGCTCAACCTAATCAGTCAGCTTCTCACTTTCCCTCTCTTCTGGGTCCTAAGCTGTCTATCTTGTAATTGAGAAAATATCCACAATCAGGAAAAATGAATCTGAAAGTAGTTAGTGTTTCTAATATTATCTCTAACAAAAGAAGATATTTCAATGAGTTCTTCCTTTGTAATATATCTATGTGAATTGCCTGTGTCTGTGCATACATGTTTGTGCGCATACATGTGTATGTTTAACTTTTTGCCTTATTCTTACAATTCCAAACAATCTGTTGTTTGAGAGAAGGTTGGAGTAGGCTGGAGGTTAATTTTATTAGATTGCAGTAAACCCAGGTTTAATGTATTACCAATTCAATACAGTTATACTAAGTATCTGTTATATAAAGAGCTTATGGGAGCATAGCGAACATGTAAATAGTGATAAAATGTACAGAAATTTGTTGCCAATTGTATAATAATTTTGGACAAAATGTTTTAATGTTCTCAAAGTTCTGTTATATTTTGTTAAGTTTTTCCCTGTCTATTACACCTAGTTAATATTAAACTATAGTTTTCTGTGTTGATTATCTCCCTTACTGGGGCAGGTCCTCTACCAAAATTCTTTTAGGCGGGTGGGAGAACCTCAAATGTTTTTCTTGAATACTTTGTTTCTTTAAAGTAACCAGTTTTATTGCCTTAAGGTAATTTATTTATGGATTTTTATTTTTATTATCCAATTATAGTTTACTTTCAATATTATTTTGTGTTGGTTCCAGGTGTACAGCATAGTGGTTAGACAATCATAAAATAATCAATACCAAAAAGATGGAATATTTGGGGGTGGTAAAGCTGCTGCCCCTCATGGAAAATAAGTTATGCTTGGATGACCTGATATGTTATTTTTAGTGTGAAAACTTTGTTGTAACAAAACCCTGTGTAGGAATCCCAACTCTGACCTGAAGTAACATCTATTTAATATTCTTAAGGCACATGAACCCACTGAGTCTATTTAAGGGGGTAAAAGTATTTTGTTATTTTTATTTCACTTGATTTGTGGTGAGGATCAAATAAAAACAAATAAAACTTGATGTTGGGTGGTGACCACACAATGTAACATACAGATAATTGAAACCTATATGATTACATATTTAATTATATTAACCAATGTCACCCCACTAATTTTTTTAAAAAACACATTTTTCCTTATTTGAAACTAAAATTTAGCCTGACCAGTATAGATATTCTTAACATTTCTTATTAACTCAAACAGAAATTCACACACACACACACATGCAAACACACACACACATACACATTTTGTTGAATTGGGATTACTTACAAAATATTGTTTGCAGGGTTCTACCTAAATACAAGCATCAAACAGAGACATCATTGGAAATTGGCAGTTGTTGCTAAATACGGTTCCCTTAAGGATGGGGCAGTATCTCTTTTGTCCTCCCCACAGTAAAGTTCTCCTAATGTCTATGTGTGAGTTTGGGGGATGGGGAGATGAAGAGAAAGCAGGGCAAGATTCATCTCATGCTTAAATGTGCTCACCCCGTATTGTTTCATATTTCATCTCAAAATGATTTTGCGTATGTGTTTATTTTTATATTGATACCCAGTCTTTAACTATAATAAATGTTCCTAACTCTAGAATTGTTGATTCTGGAGAGACTTTTCGTTGAACCTACATGATATGAAGACAATTCTTACACCACCATGGTAGAGACACTAGCATTGAACTCATTCCTCCATTTCAGAACCTCACTCCACTTGAGTTAATTACACCTAAGAATTCATTGTTATTTTTTTCTAAACTCAAATATTTTGAGAGACTATCTCAAATTCCAGAGATATTTTTAATAATTTCACACTTAAAGAGAGAAGTAAGCTGGGGCTCTTCTATTTTAGGAATTTGCTTTTATAGAATGCATATCGGGCTCTCTGTTACAACTTAGAGATCTACCTGCCAAATGGTGAGAGAGTGGATAAATTTACAATGCAAGAACATCTGTTGCATCTGTTTTCAAAGAGGTTTTAAATAAAGTATTAGCTACGTAACTTCTTTCTCTTTGGATTTATTTGGAAATTTTAAATGACAGAAGTATGAGATACTTTGTTTATATCTTACCTCTTTCCAAAAAACATATACATAAGTTTAAAATAATGTATAAAATAAAATAAAATAAATTAGATATGTGGTGCATCGAAGTAAAATCAGAAAAACCAGAGGTAGTGTTAATATGCAAATAGAACAGTCATGAAACATTCTACCCATTGACTAAAATGGACTACAAATTTGATAGGGAAACTCCTGAATGCCAAAGCCAAGATCTGTATAGAGATTTAGAATGTCCCTGTGGGCTAACAACAAGAAGCACCTCAAGAAAAACACGGTCTCCTGATACTAAGACGGCAATATATGTCTCCTGAGGGCCTCGTAATGGAAGGATCTTAGACGTGGCAGAGTCATTAGTCTTCAGCCAGTCTAAGAGCCTGTTCGGTTTCTGTATTCCTTCTGCTCCGGCTTTTCTAAAAGATCATATCTCTACTTGAATGAGTTCATTGGCAGAAAGCTCAGCACTAATGAAGCATTTTATAATTTAGCAGACAATTTCTAGTTTTTAAAAATGCATTCCTGTTTAGTTTCCTTCTCTATATAATCCTTTAGTCATAATTTTAATTCTCTGGAGCAAAATAAAACAAGCCTACTTCATATTCTGCTTTTAAATATTTCAAGAATAGCAACCACTGTACACTTATTCATGCATACATTCATTTAAAAATATGCATTGTGATTCTAAAATTTACTGTGCAAAAAGTTTACTGTATCTAAGTATGAAGAGCAAAAAACATACCTCTTACTTCCACTGGGTTTACAAGAGAAAAAAATCTATTTTTATATATGCCTTCTTCAGTTTCTTCCTTGGGCTGAATATCCAGGGAAGAAACTGAAAAAAAGTACCTTTTCAGAGACACTGTTCCTCCTTCACAACCAGGCTGTGTGCTCTGGTAGCCAAACTAGAATAGAATAGATCAATGGGTCCTTTGCCATTGGAATTCTAGATGGGTGGGATTCAGACAGTGATGGACAATGAGAAGGAAGAACGAGAATATTGAGATCGGTTATTTAGTCCTTCAGTCAAATTCCCTGTAAAGACTCATTAACTAGCTTCATCAGGTCACAGCATCTGTAAAGCAGCTAATAACTTCTTTGCTCCTTTGTTTGCCTAAGGTCCCCCACTCTTCCATGTTCCAATGGTACTCAATTGCCCCTTGTGGTTTTCCTACATGCTAAACATTTTTAAAAAAATCTATACCTTTCTCCTAAAATCACTGATTTATTTTGTTTCCTCTCAGGACTGTATGAGGACAATTTACAAAACCAGAAATAATACATAGCATATAGAAAACCGTCTAGTAGATGCTGAATAAAGAATTTAGGAAAACAATGGAAATCCAAGAATAAAGATTTCACCATATTCTATGTCTCTCTCCTCCTCCTCCTCCTCCTCCTTCACCTTCTTCTTCTCCACTTCCTCCTCCCCGATCTCATTTTCTTTCTATGCAAACATATGCATACACATGAACCCAGAGAAATCATGATTCTAGTTAGAATTCACATATTTGTAAGTTATGTATTAATACAATGTACAGTAGACAACTACCTATGTGCTTATCCAACAATTGTCATTTCTTATTAATGTCAATACATTATAGAGAAAACTTAAATAGTTCAAAATTAAATTAAAAGAAATAGTTCAAGTAGTCATAAATACAATTGTCTTTAAATCCTAGTACCTGTATTTATTGAAATACTTTAATTTGTCAAGAACCTGCTTCAAATGTGATGTCTAAAGTTGTACAACATGTATGTAATGAAAGCACAACAGTAATTGTTTCACTGTCTTCAGGTGAATGTATTTTGTAATTAATATCTAATGTAATTATTTTGATTTATTAGCACAAATAAAGCCAAAAAATGGTAACAAATGAACAATAAAACTCAGAACAGTGATAATTCCTTCTGATTGATTTCAACTTTCTTATTACTCACTGGTAATAGAAGAAATTACTGATGAAAGCACTTCAATTTTTTCTCCAAATACTCAAATTACATTTCAGTTGCCTAATCTTAAAAACCAATTAGTAGTTAATAACAGCAAGTCACCTTCTTGATATGAATTATTTTATAGTAGAATATTTATGTTTGATAAAGACACACTTGATTACTTTTCATGAATGTAATCATATTATAAAACACATCTCATGGAAATAGTTCTGTGCCTTAAAGGTGAGATACATGGTCATTCATGTTGTGTATTATATTCTCAGTGCATAGGCTAGAGTTTAGAATATTGCATGTTCAATAAATATTTTACAACTGATTGATTAATGAAGGAGACATTTGTCAAATGAGTGCCATGTAGTAAGCAGGATATTAAAACCGTGGACCACTCCTTGGAATAAAAAGAGACTTACTGGTCTACCTTATTTCCCCTGCCACCCTTTTACAACACATGAAAAAATGTATTAGTAGTATGTCCACTTTCACATAAGTAGTAAGAGGGAAAAACAAAGTAAAATAAAACAAAGTTATGCTCAGAAATGATATCTCATTTAAAGGATAAAATAAAAGAGAAACCAGTGTTGTTTTCTCTAACCTAGTCAGAGGCAAACAGGAATTATGGATGTAAAATCATGAAAAAAATTAGAACATTTTAGCAAACTCAAAACCTATAATTGCTGGTTATCTTCTATGTTTCCATGGAACATTCCAAACCTGAGAACATTATTTTTTTATCATTTAGCTCAGAGCAAGGATGAATAACCTGGCAAGCAGCAGCCCTTTCTGACATTTCATATGACTGCTGCATCACCAAGTATGGAAAAAAGAACAGCATTGTTATTATAAATGAAAGCAGACTGAGACAGTGGAGAATGGCACGTAAAAGAATCAATGAGAGAGAGGACCATGGCATGAATGGCCTCTTAAGCCTTGATTAAACATGATCGAAGGTCACAACTTTAACACTTGACATGATTTTTAAAAAATATTAAATATATAGATCACTTTTGTCTATCTTTATTTAATACAGTTGGACATGGATTATGAATTATTTGTTTTTAAGTGTAATTTATATTTTTGATCACTATATTTTAAGTGTTAATAAAAGAAAAATTTAAAGAAAATCAAACTACTGTGTTCATGTGGTCACTTCTGAGCCCCTGAGGTTAATTTTACCCAAATGCATACCTTCTATAGAAGGGTAATACCTTGTGTTAAGGAGAAGTGGTTCATTCTTTGGCAAACCAGACCATAATTCTATTCCATTGACACCCCTATTCCATCCAGTACATCCATCATTCTCACCCAAATAAAATGTATTCATCCCTTTCCAAAAGGAAACAGTTTAACATTTCTACTGGAGAAGATTAACTTTTTCTTTCAGTTCTAGATATATCACATTATGGTACTGCTATGACTAAGTAATGTATTTTGAATATACAAAATATATAATGGTAGGTAGAAAAAGGAGTGACTACAATAGAAATGACCATTCGAAGAAAGGCAGATCAAAACAATCTACATATCACTTTATTTTATGAATAGTAAAGCATAGCCATCCAGGTGGTGCCATAATTTGATTGTTTAGCCAAACTATATATTCTCAGATATTCCCACTGTCAGGTTCTCATACGTTCAGTGTTCTCCATAACCTGCGTTTGGCCATTTGGAAGCACCTGCCAATGCTTTATGGTCAGGGTCACAAGATCATTTTGCGGGTCTGTATAACTTTGACAGCTAAATCCATGTTGATTATAAGTCATGTGTCTTGGTAATTCTGTTTCCTTAAAATGTTAGTAGGTTTTTACTATTATTTCCATAATCTAACAGGGTTTTTAGTAGAGAAGCAGGTGTAGATTTCATCCTTTTGCACTTGGGATTTGTCTCAAGGCTTTTGGCCATTTATCACTCAGATAAACAAATATCTTCATATTTTGTTCAAATTTAATTTGTCTTGGAGTGTGAGGACAAAGTCATGAAATTTATTTCCTTAAAAAACCTAAGCATGATTTTTAGGTGGAGTTGCTTCTAAGCGCCTTGGCGTGTCAAGATTCTCCTGAGTCTAATCTGCTAAAATTCTCACCTCTGAGTCTCAGCTAGCAGTAGCCTCACATTTCACAATGCTTCTTTTCAGCTGGATGAGCCTGAGATGGCGTAGCTCCATATACTGGTTGAAAAAGTATGCTAGGTAGCAGTAGTACATGTGTTTGACTTTATATAGACAATTCCTGAACAGTAGTCACGTTCTAAAACCCACCCATATAAATCAATATGTATTGCATGTTCCAAGGACTGTGTGAAAAAAGGACTTGTTTTGTGAGCTGAAAGGCCTTTCTGCAATAACTTGGAATCATACTAGTTTAAAAAACCTTTATGTCATTTCATAAGTTCAACCCTATTATACAGCGAGAACTACCTTTGGAGGGGGTGAAATTATATTTTCCAGTTTTGAAGAAGACCAAAACTTTAAGAATCAAAAGAGAGCTATTTCATGTCATAGATTTGACTTTGAAACGATAGGTGTATGAATGTAGAGGAGAAAAGTTCCGTCATAAAGAGTACTTTCTGCGGGTATTTTAGATGGAGGTGAACTCCTCTTTTCTAGTTCAATGGTCACTGTACTAAAAGATTAAAGCCAGAGGGGATACGGACTCTCTTTTTATAAAGTAAGTCAGTGTGTTGAGACTGATATCACCCTGTAGTGTACTTGTCATACAGCTGACTGCATAACTTAACATGTGAAAATATTAAATAAAGACCCACAATGATAGAAAATAGTTACTTCCATTTTTTACTTTCAGGTTTACCTACTTTTTGTCTTGCACTCTGGTCTTATTATGAGAAAGGAGAGAGAGTCCTTTATTTGATAACCATGCATCTCAAACTTCCTTCTTAATTGCAGTTTTATCATGGAGGCTTCTCATAAGCAACACAGCCTACTCATGGAAAATTACTGAACTTCCCAACTATACCTTACTCTAAAGTATAAGAGCCTTAAATGTTTTCTCTAGGATACTATGGAAATTATGAGTTTTTTTTTTTTTTTTCTTTCTTTTCTTTTCCCTTTCTCTTTTTTTTACTTGGGGCACCAGGTTTTTTAATGATAATATTTGGGACGACAAAAGGGAAGCATTTTGTAGAAAATATGTCAATTCTTATGAGTAGACAAGTAATATAGAAGTAACAGATGGAGTATTCAGAATGGCCAAACAAACCTATTCAAAGTTGTGCTTTCAGAAATGACCCAGAGCCATGACACGGTTTTCTCATAAAGATGCTGCTCTCTCCTATAATCAGAAAGACTCTAGGTAATATCCACACTAAGTAATGTAATAAGAAGCTAAGATACATAAGATAGCCTGTTCCCAGCTAAAAGTCTAAGTGTGATTTTTCAGTCCTGACAGTAGACAATTACAAGGGCTCATAGCTGCCATCCTCACACCAGACTTGATGAAGAGCCAGTGCATTGCAGTCTCTGAAGGGAATTGCGGTGAAGGACAGAGCCCCCTGGCCACTCTTTCTCTCACTTATTTACTCTCCTGGCTCAGGTAACTGTATCCCTAGGTCTCTAGGTACATGAAGCCATGGACGAACATCATTTTCAGGCTCCTCTGCAGAGACCTCCTTACGGGAGCAGGAGGGGAAAACCTTCAAGACACTTTCTCCCACTCTGACAGTACTTTTAAAATCAAAACCCTCTCCTCAGGGTACATAAAACTGCCAGAGTCTTCTCTTCTGGGATTTTTTAAGAGACAAAGGACTTATATGCCTGAGCTGATCCATCTGACCTTCGACCTATGTACCATCCCATGGGGAAAAATGAAACAACTTTCTTATATCATCTCAGTAAGTGTGATTAGAGGTTTAACTGTTTCATTTCTGCCTTGTGGTTTTTATTGACTACTCAAAGATCCAATAGCTCAGCTCACTCTTTTCAGCTCAGCTAAGCTCCCGACAAAATGGAAATCTCAGATAAAAATGGGAAGTTAGTGCAGACCTTTTTATCACAAGCTATAATCTATTATGAGCACATTAGTAGGCCGCATCTAGATTCTCAACACTGATGAAACAGGTGTTTGAAGATTGAGATACCCACTAACGCTGATGCTGAAACTCCTAAAATATGAATGCTGCTGGGGAGTTTAAGCAGAAGAGGCAGCAGACTTGAGTCAGCCTCATTTCTTTTTCAGAAACCATGTGATGCATCTGATTAACTGAGCCTGTAACACACTAGAATCCTAACTCCGAAGTAGTCCTGGACTTGTAGTTGTTACCTGTCCAGGCTTTAAGTTACAGGGAGGAACACTAGTCAGAGAATAAAGTAGACAGACTACACAAACTTTGTCGGTCCAAATGTTTTGCTAACAACACCCACACAAAAACGTTTTTCATGTTTAAACTTCCGAATGATATCATCTGACTATAAAATGGAACTGTCTCCAAAGAAATCAAATCACACTCAACATTTCACCCTGAGTGGTGATTACTTCTCACTAATTTAGTCAAAATCCGATCTAGATATAAAATGTACACTAGATCATTTATAAAGTGAAAACCTACAACGCAACATGTATGGTATAACAAATTAATGGACAATGAGGAGAAAATGAAAGAAAAAAGTATAACTAACTAGAAAGCTAATTCACTTCTCATTTATGCATCTAAATATACATCTAAAATAGGCATTATTTTTTTTATAGCTTCTTTCCTCCTTCCGCTAATGTGATATTCTACTTTCCCTCAGTCAGAAACTTAGCAGTTGTAAGGCATCTGATAGGGCAGCCAAGATGTGGCCTTCAGTGGTCTTCTACAGTTTAATTTTGATACTTTCCATCGGCATCTTCCTGAAGGTAGGTAAGATAACATCTTCTATTATCACCTCTTTTAGGACATATACTTCATCCTTTAGGATCATGTCTCAAACTCATGGGGTGTGGTCTTCCACAGCTGGAGCCACACATTAGCTTCATGAGGCTTCTTTGTCATATTTCAAGCTGGCTTCTGATAAACCATGGTTGACATAGTAAGGCCAGTAAATGGCATTGGTTCAAGCTGGTTGTTGCACTTTATCATAAATGTGTCCATCAGTAAAAAGGGATATCATCTAATGTGTATGTGTGTGTGTTGCACTTTATCATAAATGTGTCCATTAGTAAAAAGGGATATCATCTAATGTGTATGTGTGTGTGTTTGTAATTAGCCAATTTGGCTAAGTTCTTTGCTCTCTATAACAAGGATCACTCTTCCTCCAGTTCCCATGAACATGTTCCTCATTTCCATTTGAGATTTCACCATAAGCACCTTTAACATTTGTATTCTGTTCATGATGGTGTATGTATGATATGAAAAAGTTATAAAATAGTCCTGGCCCATGTGGCTTAGTTGATTGGAGCATCATCCAGAAAACCAAAAGGTTGTAAGTTTGATTCCTCATCAGGGCATGTGCCTGGCTTGCAGGTTTGGTCCCCAGTTGGGGCACATGTGAAAGGCAAATGATCGATGTCTCTCTCTCACGTCGATGTTTCTCTCTCTCTTTCTCTGCTTTCCCCTCTCTCTAAGATCAATAAGCATGTCATTGGGTGAGAATGGATAAATAAATAAGTAAATTAATAAATATATAAATAAATAAAATGTATTGTCTCATAGTTCTGGAAATTAGAAGTCTGAAATCAAGGTATTGGCTGGATTGGTTCTCTCTGATGGTTGTGAGGAAATCTATTCCAGGCCTGTCTCTGCCTTAGAGATGGTCTTGTTCTCTCCCTATTTCTTCACATTATCTTTCCACTGTGGATGTCTGTCTCTGTGTTCTAATTTTCCCTTTTCTAAGGAAAAGTGATCAAGTGAAATAAGATTAGGGCTCACCTTAAGGACCTCATTTTTACTTGATCACCTCTATAAAAATTCTATTTCCAAATAAAGTCAAATTCTGAGGTCTGAGGGTTAAAGAGGTCAATATTTACATTTGGGAGCAGAGGATATAATTTATCTAAAACATTTGCCAAAATGAAAACAATCACATTCCTTCAAAAATTTTGTAGGAAAAATGAGCAATGTATAAGAACTCTAAATTAAAAAAAAAAAGAAAGAAAAAAACAGAACCATATAAAGATGCAGGATTTATTAAATATCTGAAGATATTTTTTAACTCAATTTTAACTCAGGCAACTTCTGTTGAAAGAGCTATTATATTACTTTAGTAGCCAAATAATTAAAAATCTTTAAATTAAATCCATTTTACTTGGGGGTAGAAACCAGTGTTTATTGTAAGAAAATCAATAAAATTATTGTAATGCTTTGCATGGTTGCAAATCAAGAAGTTCAAGATTCTGTGATAAAATGATATAATTATCTTCTATCTTCATTAATTTAATAGTTTTTTTGAATTTTGAAATGTGATACACACATACACACACACACAGATATTCCATGCAACGTGTATGCAGCTATCAGATTTTTAAAAAAACTGAACATTCTCTTGTAATTAGCACCAAGGTCAAGAAACTTCTATTAGGTATTTTTTATACTTTTGGGAAATCATATATATTTATAATCTTATATATTCTTATGATATGTAGTTAAAAATTCTGGATTGTGTTTTTGGGGGTTAAAAGTACTGAGTTTGTTAAGCAGACTGCTTGAACCTGTGAGGCCTTTGTTTTCTGCATTGACCAATAGTATTTCCATTTGGATTTTACCCTTAGGCTAAGGTTACACCTTTGTTTTATGATGCGCTTCTAACTATTAAGATCGGATTTTCTGGAGTTTCAATAATAAGTCTGAGGTGTTAATCAAAGCCCTCTACATTGGCAGTAATTGAAATCCAAACTCTCTGTCTCACCAGATTAGGAAGCTACTTAATTTATACATATTAATTTTAGCCTTCAGTGTGTTGATTTCTGCTGTATTCCTTAGAGTCTCACTTTACAAATGTATGGCTTAAAATCAGCAAATTATTTGAATTGAGTTTGACATGTCTTTGGCTGTGAGTGGCTTCCTCTTTTTTCACATCTCCCCTATGAAAACCAGATCCTTTGCCAGTTCTGATTCCAACCTCTGACTCTTCAGTCCAGTGACACTGCTTCTTTTCTCTCATCCTTTACATCCTGAGTTTCATGTGAAATTGGGGAGTAACCCTGGGGTAAAATGCTGGTTAAATGTGGAGTCCACCTAGCTTTCTCTCTTAATTCTAAATCATATAACTTCTCCAAGCTCTACTTGATTGTGTTTGCTTTCCTACGCCTAAAACCATTTGCTTTATCCATAATTAGCCCAGAGTTTATTAGTGTTGTCAACAGGAGAAATGGTTTGGTGTAATCATTTCCCTCCCCTCTATTTCCAAAAAGGAAAGAAATATTTTTATTTTAATAACACTGCTAGTATCTCATTGATGGTATTTGTTAATGTTTCAGCAATTATATGTATATGTATATATATATATATATATATATATATATATATATATACACACACACACACACACATATACAGTACTGTGTTATGTATTTTACATTAAAAAGATATAGAAGATAAAGTAGATTTGGATAAAATATATGAAACTACAGGACATCCCTTCCAATAATAATTCTTTAGATTTCTGAATTCTACATATTAATATCATTTTTCTTCTACCTTTAAAAGTGATCAATTATACTCTGATTAGTACAAAAATATTCATTTTTTTCACCAAAAATATGTCAAGTTTTTAAAAATTATATCTTCCATTAATTAACATGACACTGTTCAACCCTCAGTAATTATTTGAGTTATGTTGTTTTCAGAATGACTTTGTATTTAACTAATGTAGTAAACAAACTGACAGCCAGATTTTTAAAAACTTATCATTAAAAAATTCTTTTTGTCATCAGAGCATTCCTTATAAAAATGTATTACTCATTAAAATAATTGACAGTTAAGATATAAGTGTGTTCCCAATTGTTTTGATTTTTCACAGTTAACTTTGTGCAGCATTGAAGTAGTTGAGCTAATTGATTTTCTCCCACATTATGTTCTGTGATCACAGATGGTCTCTCCCTCCCCATTTCTCTAGTTGTTCTTTATAATATGTATGGAACTCTGATTTCCTACCCAAATCTAATGCATACCACCCCTCAAAAATTCAAACTTGGATTCTCTTCTCACTTGTCATGTGTAATAACATGAGTTCCAATGTTCCCATTGCATATGCTAAACTTCTGATATTTATTATATTTCCAGTGCATTCTCTTCTAGTTATGATTTTCCTTAGACTATGGCAAGAGAATTTGCTGATCTGCGGACAAGGGCACCAAGCTCAGTAGAACATGCCTCTCTGTCTTTGTCTCTATTTCTCTTTCACACACACACAAACGCACATGCACATGCATACACACCACCATCACCACACACAGAGTCAGGAGTAAAGAGAGAGAGAGAGAGAGAAACAAACATTTCGTTATATTGTTTGCCTGGAAACAAATACTAACTCCTGAAGAAAGCTGTGAAGAGAATTAGGATGTGTGGCTGCCAATACTAAAGAGAGATACTGTTCCAAATTTCAGGGAGAATGTAATTGGTAGAAGTGAAAGGCAACTTTTTTTTCCTTTTCAAATCTTTCCTCTTAGCATGATGTCAATGATTCTTGCATAATAAAGTATTGTTTTCCATTAGTACCAAGCATCAATTTTCTTGCTTCTCTATGTGTTCTACATCTTGGTTCCAGAATCACTCAATTAGCGTAACATTTATAACCATTGAATATGAAAACTAAAACAGATTTTGAAATATCAAATAATACTGGCATAGCTAGCAAACTATAACGTATAGCGTATGTGAAGAGCAATATTAATTTTTTTCTTTGACAACTGGATGTTATTGAATACAATAATTGTAATTAATTTATATTCAATAACTATGTAATACAATGACTATATTTTTTAATTTATTTTTATTTATTTATGTGGTTTTTAAATTATATTTTATTGATTATGCTATTACAGTTGTCCTAATTTTTCCCTCTTTGCCTTCCTCCACCCAGCATCCCCCACTCCCTCAGGCAATCCCCTTACCATTGTTCATGTCCATGGGTCATTCATGCAAGTCCTTTGGATATTCCATTTCCTATACTGCACTTTCCATCCTCATGACTATTCTGTAACTACCTATTTGTATTTCTTAATCTCCTCACCTCTTCAAATAAATAACTAGAATTTTAGTGTTACTTAACTCACTTTTAAAAGATTGACTTCGACATTATATTAAGGGCTCTAAGAGAGATGGTGGTGAAAAGTTAGTTTTTCTGAAGCAGACACATTTTGGCTAAAAGTCCAGAATCACTTTCTTTAATTGACAGCACATAGTTTGTTCTTGTCACTATAAGAAACAGGATCAACAAATAGCCATTATAGCTTTTACAGCAATTCAAATATTACATAGGATATTTTCTGTATTTCTCCGCATTTAGAGTATCTTTATGGCAACATTATGTCTTAACCTATAGTGGTTCTCAAACAGTCACTCAGGATGTCGATTAACTATTGTTGATGCAATAACATTTACTTTAAACAAAAATTATATAAAAAAAGTTAAGAAAAATAAGAATGCCCTTCATATGAACAAGTAACCATAAAAATTGTAAATATGCTTGCCTTGGATTTTCTTTTTTTTTTAAGTATTTTATTGATTATATTGTTACAATAGTTCCAATTTTTCTCCCCTTTACTCCCCTCCACCCAGCATCTCCCTCCCCCAGCAATACCCCCCAATTCCATACCCACGGTTTGTAAAAAATAACTATCCCTCCCTCTCAGGTATTAAGACCCTTTGTAATCTTGTAAAGGACAATGGGCGAAGGTCTCAAGCTCCGCTAGCTGCTTCAAGCTGGACATGGTCGTCATCCTACTACCCTAGGATCCAGAAATCCCTAATAATAGTGGGGGTGTGGAGGAGAGGGTACCCTTTCCACATGGGGAAGGATCGTGCAGACTCCAGGTCAGTTGGCTGTCTCCGGACAACGGTGTGTTTGGTTTAACAGGCTGTCTATTAACAACTGGTCTTATTATTAGTTCTATGCAAAGAAACTTATGTCATTACTTACTTGTTTAGAATGCCAAACTCTGGAGGAAACAGGGAGAAAAATATACAATGTGAAGGAAAATCTTTGTCCTAATATGCACTGAACTGGCATTTCCATTCTTCATATTTTCATTTTTCCCCCATTAAAAAAATTTTTTGTTTGTTTTTCCATTACAGTTGTCTCACTTCTTTCTCCCTCTTTCTTCCCTGCACCCTGCCCCTCCCTTCCCCCACACTCAGTCCCCAGTCAGTTGCCCATGTCCGTGGATCATTTATACATGTTCTTTGACTTGACCCTTCCCCTTCTTGCCCCCTTCTCTCCATCCCACACACCCCCCTTGTTAGTCAACTTCTTGTTTACATACCTCTGGTTCAATTTTGCTCATTTGTTTGTGTTGTTCATTAGTTTCCTGTAATAGGTGACAGCATAAGGTATTTTTCTATTCTGTTCCATTGATCTATATGTCTGTTTTTATGCCAGTACCAGACTATTTTGATTACCGTGGACTTGTAGTATAGTTTGATGTCAGGTATTGTGATTCCTCCTACTGTGTTCTTCTCAAAATTGCTGTGGCTATTCGGGCTCTTTTTTGGTTCCATATAAATTTTTGAAGTATTTGTTCTAGGTCTGTGAAATATGTTGCTGGTATTTTAATAGGGATTGCATCGAATCTATAAATTGCTTTGGGTAGTATGGACATTTTAATGATGTTGATTCTTCCCATCCATGAGCATGGTATATGCTTCCATTTATTTGTATCTTCTTTAATTTTTTTCTTCAGTGTTATGTAGTTTTCTGAGTACAGGTCTTTTACCTCCTTGGTTAAGTTTATTCCTAGGTACTTTATTTTTCTTGTTGCTATGGTAAATGGGATTTCTCTTTCAGTTTCTATCTCTGAGTTTTTATTGTTGGTGTATAAAAATGCCTTCGATTTCTTAATATTGACTTTGTTTCCTGCTATTTTGCCAAATTCACTTATTAGGTTGAGTAGTTTTTTTGTGGAGTCTATAGGGTTTTCTATGTACACTATCATGTCATCTGCAAATAATGACAGTTTTACTTCCTCTTTTCCAATTTGGATGCCTTTTATTTCTCTTTCTTGTCTGATTGCTGTGGCTAGAACTTCCAAGACTATGTTGAATAGGAGTGGAGAGAGCAGACATCCTTGTCTTGTTCCTGATCTCAGGGGGAATGCTCTCAGTTTTTGCCCATTGAGTATGATGTTGGCTTCAGGTTTCTCGTATATGGCCTTTATTATGTTGAGGTATGCTCCCTCTATTCCCATTTTGCTGAGAGTTTTTATCATAAATGGGTGCTGTACTTTATCAAATGCTTTTTCTGCATCTATTGATATGATCATGTGGTTTTTCTCTTTCATTTTGTTTATGTGGTGTATTACGTTTATTGATTTGTGAATATTAAACCATCCTTGCATCCCTGGTATGAATCCCACTTGATCCTGGTGTATGATCTTTCTAATGTGTTGCTGGATCCGGTTTGCCAATATTTTGTTGAGGATTTTAGCATCTATGTTCATCAACAATATTGGCCTGTAGTTTTCTTTGCTGTTGTGTCTTGACCTGGTTTTGGAATTAGGGCTATACTGGCTTCATAGAACGAGTTTGGAAGTCTTCCCTCCTCTTGTATCTTTTGGAATAGTCTGAGCAGGATAGGAGTTAGTTCTTCAATAAATGTTTTGTAGAATTCACTTGTGAAACCATCTGGTCCAGGGCTTTTGTGTGCTGGGAGTTTTTTGATTACTGCTTCAATTTCACTAGCTGTTATTGGTCTATTCAGACTTTCTGCCTCTTCTTGATTCAGTTTGGGAAGACTATAGGTTTCCAGGAATTTGTCCATTTCCTCTAGGTTGTCAAATTTCTTGCCATAAAGTTGTTCATAATAATTTCTTACAATCCTTTGTATTTCTATTGTATCCGTTGTGATTTCTCCTCTTTCATTTCTGATTTTATTTATTTGGATCCTTTCTCTTTTTTTCTTGATGAGCCTGGTTAAAGGCTTGTCAATTTTGTTTATCTTTTCAAAGAACCAGCTCCTACTTTTCTTGATCTTTTGAATTGTTAGTTTAGACTCTATGTCATTTAATTGTGCTCGGATCTTGATGATTTCCTTCCTTCTACTTGATCTGGGTTTTGCTTGTTGTTCTTCCTCTAGTTCTTGTAGCTGTAGGGTTAAATATTTTATTAGATATTCTGCTAGCTTTTTTAGGTAGGCCTGTATTGCTATGAACTTTCCTCTTAGGACTGCTTTCGCTGTATCCCATAGGTTTTGGTTTGTTGTGTGTTCATTATCATTAGTTTCCAGAAACTTTTTGATTTCTTCCTTGATGTCATTGTTAACCCATTCATTATTTAATAGCACGTTATTTATTCTCCATGAATTTGAATGTTTTTGAGTTTTTCCTTGAGGTTGATTTCCAATTTTAAGCCATTGTGATCTGAGAAGATGCTTGATATAATTTCAATTTTCTTGAATTTGTTAAGGCTTGTTTTGTGTCCTACCATGTGGTCTATCTTTGAAACTGTTCCATGTACACTTGAGAAGTATGTATATTTTGCTTCTTTGGGGTGAAAACTTCTATATATATCAACTAAGTCCATTTGATCTAGAGTGTTGTTCAGTGCCTCAATATCTTTGGTGTTTCTTTGCTTCGAAGATCTGTCCATTGTTGACAATGGGGTGTTAAAGTCCCTGACTATGAGTGTGTTGCTGTCTCTGTCTTTCTTGGAGTCTTTCAAAATTTTCCTTATATATTTGGGTGCTCCTAAGTTGGGTGCATATATATTTATAAGGGTTATATCTTCTTGATGGATTTTTCCCTTAAGTATTATGAAATGCCCTTCTTTGTCTCTTTTTATGGACTTTGCTGTGAAATCTTTTTTGTCTGATATAAATATTGCTACCCCGGCTTTTTTTTCATGTCCATTTGCTTGAAATACTTTTTTCCATCCCTTTACTTTCAGTCTGTATAGATCTTTTGTTCTAAGGTGGGTCTCTTGTAGACAGCATATATGTGGGTTATTCTTTCTAATCCATTCAGCTACCCTATGTCTTTTAATTGGAGCGTTTAATCCATTTACATTTAAGGTTATTACCGATAAGTACTTATTCATTGTCATTTTCCCCCTTGGTACTTGTGTTCTTCTCTGTCTCTCTCTGTCTGTTTCTTTATCTTCTTAGAGCAGACCCTTTAGCATCTCTTGCATTGCTGGTTTGGTGGAGATGTATTCTTTTAGCCTTCTTTTGTCTTGGAAGCTTCTTATTTCACCTTCCATTTTGAATAAGAGCTTTGCTGGGTATAGAATTCTAGGTTGTAGGCCTTTGTTTTTCGTTGCTTGGAATATTTTTTGCCATTCCCTTCTGGCTTGTAGTGTTTCTGCTGAGACATCTGATGATAGCCTTATTGGAGCTCCCTTGTATGTTATTAGTTGTTTCTCTCTTGCTGCTTTTAGGATTCTCTGTCTTTGAATGTTGCCATTTTAATTATGATGTGTTTTGAGGTGGGCCTGTTGGGGTTCATCTTCATTGGGACCCTCTGTGTTTCCTGGACTTGCGTGACTCTTTCTCTCCTCATGTGAAGGAAGTTTTCTGTCATTAGTTTTTCAAAGAGGTTTTCTATCCCTTGCTCTTCTTCTTCTCCTTCTGGAATTCCTATGATACGGATATTATTATGTTTCATGTTGTCCTGCAGCTGTCTTAGAACCTTTTCAGTCTTGTTCAGTCTTTTTTCATTTTGTTGCATTGTCTGGGAGTTTTTGTGTACATTGTCCTTCAGCTCGCTGATCCAATCTTCTGCTTCCTTTAGCCTGCTTTTAATTCCTTCTACTGTGTTCTTCAATTCAGACATCATATTCTTCATTTCCTCCCGGCTCTTATTGATAGCTTCTATGTCCTTTTTCATGCTCGTGTAATTCTCTGTAAGTTCCTTGTAGTTTTTCTGGAGTTCCCTTGTAGTTTCCCTGGAGTTCTTTGTAGGTTCCACTGAGCTCATTCAGCTTCTCCATAATCCATGTTTTGAATTCCGTATCTGATATTTTGCTCCCCTCTATTTCATTTAGCATTCTTTCTGGGGATTCTACCTTTCCTTTTGATGGGGGGTTGTTTCTCTGTCTTCCCATTTTTGTGATTCCTATTGTTTGTTGGTGCTTCTTAGAATGATCTGCACTTCCTGGATCTGCCTCTGGTAGCATCAGATCATGTACCAGACTGGCCCTAGGCAGCCTATTGGAGACTTCCAGGGATCTACTGCCTTTGTCTGTCTTCTTTAGTTGTTAATCTACTCAGTCTGTGATTAACCATCAGGCTTAAGGACCGTGGGTGTGGCAGCTTAATTCCTGTAAGTAGGGCTTTTATTTCCCCTTAGTCTGATGCCACTTGGAGGGGAATGGTCTGTCTGCTGTACTGGGGCTGAGTCAGCACTGGCTGGTCCTGGGAGGAGGTTAGTGTAGCTTCCACTTACTCCTCCTCCATCTTGGATCTCTGTCTGTGTTGTCCTTGATGTTATTTCTTTAATCTGTCTGGTTGTATTTCAGCTACTCTTTGGTGGATCTTTTTCTCTGGTTAGTCGATTGAGAGTCACTCTGCCCACCTTGTCTTGAGATCTTTTGTGGAGGTGCTGGCAGTCACACCTCTCCGCATTCATTCCTCAAGTCTCTCCTTAACAGGAGCGAGCTGAGAATGCTGCTCCTACTCTGCCACCATCTTCCCCCTTCTTGCCTTGGATTTTCAATACCCACAGTCAAGTAAATGTGATATAGATTAAAATATATATATATATATATATACATATATATACATATATATGTTATTGTTGCAATAGCCTAAAATAACTGATTTATTTGGCTATTTTAATTTTACATATTTAAAAATATTTTTAAAGCTTTAGAAATTATATTCTCTTAAATCAAAAGAGCTACTTATGATATACACCAATACTTTATTTTAATAAAACAGAAAGAAATTAGAATAAGAAAACAAAAGGGACTGTGGGGAAGAAAATATATATAAAAGCAATCCATAGCCTATATTCAGATCATTATAGATCAAGGTAATCTTTCAAATGGTAAAATATTTAAATAAGTTGAGGAATGTTTATATATATTGAAAATACTGTTACTGAACAGCAAGTGGGGTCCTGCCGCTAGCTGCCACCCCCTAGGCAAAGTTCTGAGCACAGGTTTGGTGATAAAAGAAAGGAGTCTTTACACAAAAGTTACACAGTTTTGAAACAACAGCTTTCCACATACATTAGTCACTTAAAGCTATCAAGGTTAAAATCTTTAACTCTTTAGTTACAGCTATAATCACTTTAGCCTACCAAGTAAGGCTAAAATCTTTAACTCCTGAGTCTTCCTATCATTCTCCCAGTTAGTTTTTAATTGTCTTGTTTCTACTAGATTAATTTACAAACTAAAACAACGTAAGATACAGAGTTACACAGAGTCCATCCTTTCAAGAACACACAAAGGAGAATAACCCTGCCACCTTCTGCCAGGCCAGTGATCCTAGGTTTGCCAGGAGTTCCTTCCCATCCAAAAATACTGTCTGTTGGGATAAGCAAGCAGCTGCAGTGCGATCATTCAGGCATCCTCAATGAAGAAAAGAACCTGAGAGCCAGTCTCTGCTCTCTTTTTATTTTAAATCCTCTGGTCCATAATTCTGTGCACTCCAGAGGCATTCAGCTTCTCAACCAATCCTGTCCTAGACTGTTTATTGTTGCCTCAGGAAGTCCTCCTATGGCCCTCCCTACTCCTCCCCAGTGATCTGATCAGATCTCTCTGTATCAATACTGCTAAGATCACTTTTTCCTCCTAGAATAACAACTAACATTTATAGAAGATAAATGTAAGGGTTCATATTTAGAGTATAATACAACTTTAAGAGATTTTAAAATCACACTTCACGTGGTAGAAATTTATAAGATGAAATTGAAATAAAATTTTGTAACATGACAATTTCATATGTGTTCCTATCTCAATGCTTATATTTGACATATGCAATGAATGGCTCATTCTAAATCTAAAATTTAATTGTAACTACTCACCAGGTGTTTTCACACTTAATAAAGAATATATATGACACTATCATATAAATTATAATAATTAAAACAATATGCTACTAGCAAGAAGACACAAACAGACATATAGGCCAATGGAATGGAATAGAGAGCTCAGTAATAAAACTATGCATATATAGTTTTTAAGAAACCCAAGAATACTCAGTGAGAAAAGACAGCGCTTTCAATAAATGAGGTTGAGAGTACTGGATAGTCACATGCAAAAGTATGAAACTGGACTACTATCTTCTCTACTCCTGAAGTTAACTCAGAATGGCTAAAGCACTTAAAGACTAGGAACTGTAAAACCCCTAGGAGAAGTCATGGATGAGAAGCTCCTTGACAGCAGAATTAGCAACATTTTGTTTTGAGTATGACACCAAGCAAAAATTAAAACATGGGCCTACCTAAATCAAACTAAAAAGATTCTTCATGGTCAAAGAAATAATCAACAAAATGAAAATCAAGCTACAGAGTGGAAGAAAATAATTTCAAATCATTTCTCTGGTAAGGGGTTAATGTCCAATACATGTAATAAACTAATAGAACTGAATAGCCAAACACACACACAAATACCCTGGTTAAAAAGTAGGCAAAGGACCTGAATAGAAATTTATTCAAATAAGATATGCAGGTACAAATCATCAGTAATCATGTAAGTCAAACCACAATATACACATACATACAATGGATATTAACATGAGAAAAAGAAACTCTGACATCTTTAAATGACATGGATGGTAGCTGAGGGCATTATTTTAAGTAAAATAAGTCAGACAGAGAAATATAAATACTGTGTGAACTCATATATGGAATCTAAAGAGCTGAACTCATAGAAACAGAGTAGGTTGGTCATTTCTAGGGCTTGGGGATGAGGAGTATGGGTGAAGGCGGTCAGTAGACACAGACTTCCAGTTATGAGATGGAAATGTACTGAGGATCTAATGATCAGCATGGTGACGGTAGTTAACACTGTGTTTGTATTTGGAATGTCATTAAGAGAGTAAATCTTAAATGTTCTCGCCACACACAAATATGGCAGCTATGTGACAAAAGTGGATGTGTGAACTGACCTTATTGTGGTAATCATTTGATAATATGAACATGAACCAAATAATCACCCTGTACATCTTAAACTTACAGATTTTATATGCCAATTATTTATTAATAAAGTTTGGTAAAGATTTTTGCTTTTATAATTTCACCTGTTTTTGATACTGTAACCAAAACTTACAGCATATTCTTTCTTTCTTTCTGTTATAAAGGTATGGTTGTCAAGGTAGGAGGACAGAACATAGACTGTCTGTTTGTTAGTTTACTTTGTAAATTTTAAGTATAGTTAGCATGTTATATTTGGACCTCTATTTGTATTCTTGTATGAGATAAAAATACAGAGACATTGATTTCTTAAAGAATGTCTCTAATACCTATAAAGTTTATGTTCTTTCTTTCCCATCTTGCTTTTCCTCCTATACACCTCAGTTCAGCAAATGGGACCATGATTCACATAGTTGATTGAGTCTGAAACACTGGTTTTATCTGAGTGAGGGGCTATATATCAGGGCCTTTCACTGGTTCAGACATTGATCCAATGGTTTTCACCTCTCACTCTCCTGTATATTAATTTCTATTTATTATCCACTTTATCACTCCCATTGTTACAAAAGTGTGGTATTTGTTTCACAATCTTTTACTGAAAATAAGCCTTTCTCTTGACTACACTTCCTTTTTTAAGGCATCACTCCATTCCTTTGCTCCCCATTGTAATTAATCCTCTTGAAAGAATCCTTAACCTTTCTTTACACAAATTCTTCCCCTACCAACACCCTTCAACCTTATTACCACTTGTTCTTGGTTTTTATTCTGTACTGCTTATTGCTCTAAAATATACTGTTGTTTATATCTGTCATGTTGATTATATGTGTGTGTATATTCCTGATAAAATACAATTCCCACGGTGACAGAGGTATTTCTTCTCTTTTTAACTAAGTTGACCAGCATAAGTAGGCTCTCAGAACATATTTGTTGAAGGAATTGAGGAAGGAAATGTTGATTATTACTTTTCTCTCAACAACCTCATGTACTTGTCAATTTATGCTTCATACCTCTTGGTTCAGTCCACTGTTCTTTATTTTCAATGGAAACACTTCCTCTAAACATAGTTACATTTTGCCTAGTTTATTATAACAGCCTCTTAATTGCCTTTGATTGCTATCTTGCTCTTAACATTTCTTCCCCTCTATCTCAATACTGGAATGTAAACAATCTTTCTAAAACACATTTTATCACATAACCTTCATTTATTAATATAAAACACCACACCCCTGACAATAGAATAACATTCTTTTCCATAATATTAAAGGGACCTCTTGACATGGATTCTATTATCCTCTCCAGTCTTGTCTGCCCCAACACTCCATTATGCAATTTATACCCCAGCTGTACTAGAAGGCTTGTAGTTATCTGTATGCATTGTACTCATTCCTAGGTTCCTGGCATTTGAAATTATTTTTGTCAGAAACACTTCTCCTTACTATTGTGGATAGAATTTTGGAACTTATTTAGACATCAATTCCATTGATAACCCTTCTCTGACTATTCTCAGGTGATTGTTAGGACCTCCTTATTATCAAAAGTAATCATCTGCTCATTTCTGTTACTTTGTTCCATAATAATTACTCTAATTACTTTAATTCTGTCCTGGCCCTACTGAGTTACAACTTATTTGAAGTCAAAAACTTCATATGTTTCATAGATTTCCTCCCCTACTAGATTATTATTCTCTGCTTCATAAGAGGGAGTTTCATCTGTTTCTATTGTTAATGTACCCCAAGCAGCTAGAAGAATCTCTGTAACCTAGTAGATACTCAATAATTTTTTTGAAAATTGAACATTTTCTATTACAATTAGATGTCATTAGGTAATAAGTACAAATGATTATTACTTGTATTAAGTATGATAATGGCATCCTCATTACATCTATTTTCAGGTCTTTGTAGTTTTTCTTTGTTTGTTTGTTTTTTCTGGAAAACCAAATAGAGCACTAATTACATGCAAACTACTATGCCTCCACACGGAAAAGCAAGCTTTGTTACAAAGAAGCCCCCACAGAGCAGTCCAAAGGACCACAACAGAATAATAGAATGAAGCACGCAGTTACATGTCCATCTGGGAATGTCTCAATCACGAGTTCCACCAATTTCTGCTCGTTGCCCAACACTCGGTTTCCTTTGCAGATTAATTCTAATTTTGTATGAAAGGTTAAACGTTACAAAAAAAGAACATCCTGTTTGAGGAATTCTATCCAATACCTTGGAATATGTAAAACAGAAAGATTTCCCATTAATTACAAATTTTCTGAAGGACATAATTTCCCTTCCACTCTATGTTAACCATTGTTTTCTAAGTAATGAAAAAAACTGTATCCTAGGAAAAAGTTAAACTCACCTTTCTAAACTGATTATCATCTTTCATATAAGTGGTTTTTCCCTAACTCAGATTCTCAATGACTTAGATTAACAGTAATTTCTGAATTATGCAAAAATAGAAAAGAGGAAAAAATATTATCTCAAGACTTTGAGGTCATAATGATGTTCACAATATCCAGGGTTAGGAGGTCCAGACTCTTGGATTTTGCACTGATGAGGTATTATGCTTCTTAAATTTGTTCCCTCTGCCCCACTTAGGCACAAAGTTCACATGTGTGAGTCCATTAACTGTAATTTTTTAAAAAGTGTTGTCCCCCTGTTTAATTTAGGGCACAAGTAAAAGGATACAGTTGTTGTCTCTTAATGAGATTAATAATGAAAATTCTTATTCCTTGATTAATTTTACAAAGGTTTTGTCAAAGTCATTGGAACTCAAAGTATATGTTGTCTGTTAATTGCACAATAAATAAAATAATAGTAATAGTAATCAATGCTACAAATAATTATTAGTTGACATTGTAAGACAAGCAGATATTTAAAGTGCTATTTATATCTGTATGTTGAAATTTTATTTCTATTATTATTGAGTATAACCTAATTTGAAAATTAACTGTAAATTTTCAAATATCTTCATTACTATGCACATTAATAGAGTCCTTCTCACTGTATTTTAGCTACTATGGAGCTGTTAGTAATGAAGATATTTATGTATATATTAAAGTGCAGACTTTTACTCTTTTACTTTTTGCAAAAAATAAATTTTGCAACTCTACATAAAGTCAACATAAAGTCAAATGCTGACAGTAGAATACAGTTCAATATTAGATGAGATTCATTCTTAATTATTAATTTTAGTAGGTATGATCATGTTATTTTTAGTACATAAGGGAAAAAAAGACTTCATTCATTAGTAATAAATGTTGGCATCAACCTGCCACAATGAACCAATATTGAATTTCATAAGAAAATCTACTTTTAGTCTTATTAATATATAATGATTGGAACATTTATTTCACACCTGTGTTTGTAAAGTAGGATTAATATAAAAGCACTGGGAAAACAGGATTCCTAATTCATTGCCCCTTTTTTCAGAATCTTGGGCTGCTAGATCTGTCTGACCAACAATACATGGGATGTTTCTTGTCATAACTGTGTAACAACTTAAAATTTGAAATAGATATCATTCAAATTATTTAAAATAATATTTTAAAAATAAGCATAATTTATATAATGTATCAACATGATAACCTTTATTGGAAACCATAACAATTTTTTTTTTGACTTCTCACTCTTGGTCTCTTTTCCATTATTCGCCCCACCAACACATCTTGACAAGTAACAAGCTCTTGGTATTTTCCATGCCTATGTAATTATGTATTACATACTTATATTATTTATAGTAAAATGCAATTATTATATATGCATATTTTAATATTTCATTTGTTTACTTATTTTTTAGAGAGAGGGGAAGGAAGGCTACTTTTGGGATCACAAGCTGGCACTCAATTTACTGAGCCATACTAGCCAGGACTATATATGCATATTTTTATTTGTTCATTCAGAAAAAACTTCTACATATTTTTCAGATACATTTCAAATTTGATTGAGTAATGTTTATTAATTAGTTAATAATTTAAATTTTTTTCTATATGCATTCCCTTTGCTTGGAAATTTTTGCAATTGTAAATAGTGTGGCAAAAAAGCATTCTTATGTAGATATTTTTAGATTCTTATAATTCTAGTTATAAGACCTAAATTTCCAGAAATTAGTTGCCAGATTAAAAGGATGTTGTTAAATTTACTGCAGAAACATTTTTGGTTTATTTCTGTAAATCATGTGTACATATATTTAGATGTATGTATGAGTTATTCTTATTACTAATAAGTTATTACAATTTCCATAGCTTTCAGATTAGAGATGTTTTTGAAATAGACTATAATTCTATAACTTCAATATTAAATACATTTTCACAATTACTTTCTAAATGCCACAATTTCTTGTAATATTCCATCTTATTTCTAAAAGTAGTCTTGCATATCACCTATCCCAAATCAGTATTATCTAATTCTTCAAAAAGAAAAAAAGACTTTCAAGGACTCATTTTAATAGTAACTATTCAAAATGCTGAAATGGCTTCATTCAGTGAAACCCACATCTATCTTGCCATAATTAAATTCAGCTGCTTTGACTCTTCAATAAAGATTAATTTTTTAAAATATAATGACTCTTCCTTTACAGAATTAAAGTTATTAGGTCACCTGCCAGCAGTCTTTCTCTCAAGCTACTTAATTATCATTCCTTTAAGCTTTATTCATAAATATTTTAAATATTTTGTTCATTAATTTTTCTCCCTTATGCACACAATGCCTATTTTTTTCTGTATCATTTTTGGCCCTCAGACTTCTGCAAAAGTTAGAATCTAGCCAAGTATCACATGTGGTATTTTAATGTTTCTGAATTTTCTAGCTCCAGTACTCAAAACAAAATGTTTTCTAATAATTTGGAGAATTTTACTCATTTTTAATAAGTATGTGCCTTAGTTCCATAAATAATTACTCAATGACATAAGTAGAAAGATTTCTTCCAACAAATCAATACCATTATGTCTAGAAATTTCTATGCAAATAGTTGAAGGAGAGCATTTTAAAAAGAGGATTCTGTAGTGTTCTACCTCTCTCAACATTGTAGCTCATAACTAACTTCACTCCACACACTCTTCTTAGATGTGCATATCTTCATTGGTGTGATTGCCATGCTTATGTTCATGACTCTTGGTAGTTACCATTGGCTGCTTTACAATATAATCTCACTTTCATTCATTTGACCCCACAAAAGCACCTGAATGAAAACAATCATCTACTCTTGTAGAATCCTTAACCTTACTAATCATTATTAAAGCTTCTGTCATGTATCCACACATCCAGCTCTCTAACTGAAGTTAACCAAACTGATCATATTTCCTCCACTACTCTTTACCATGATAGTAACTACTCCCAACGTTCTAAATAAGTTATTGTTTTACCTATTTTATGACCTAAATATCACATGACTCTTTTGTCTGTTTGCCTTCCAATTTCTTTTTCTTTCTTTTTTTGTTTTTATTTTTTATTACAGTTATCCCAGTTTCTCCCCATTGCTCTCCCCTGCTCCACTCACCTCCCCACTCTCCCACAGTTCACCCCCATTAAGTTGTCCATGTCCATGGGTCATTTACACGAGTTCCTTGACTAGACCCTTCCCCTTCTTTCCCCACTTCGCCCTCTCCGCCCTCCCCTCTGGTCACTGTCAGTCTGTTTCCTGTTTACATGTCTCTGATTCTATTTTGCTCATGTGTTTTGTTATCTAAAACTGCATATTATTTTGAATATTGAAATAATCTACTGGTTTTCCCGAGATAAGTTTTACCCCGTTAAAATTCTACTCATAATGACACATGAGAACTTCAAAGACAGACTTCATCTTCAGACATTAATCTCTGCATAATTTTCAACCCAGTAATGTCAAACTGCTTATGGTCTTGTGTAAATATTAAGCTTTGGTCCCGTGTTTTATTTATTCAGGTTTCTGTCTCACTTACCTCTTTCCCTGTTAATCATGGTTTATTGATGATGCAATTTTCATCTCAGAAGTAAGCTTGAGAAGACATCTTAGATGATCTTTTTTGTGCTTTTATGGCACATAGAACATACATTTTCCTTAGCACCTATTATAATAAATTAGTTATTTTTAAATTGATGTTCTTTCTTTAACACTTTCTTTAAGTCTTTTAGGACTAAAATCTTGTTTCATTTTCTTCTTAACTCCAAAACTATAATATTGGCTTATAGAATAAATCCCACCTTTTAAAATATTTTCTTGATCTACTTCCCGTATGGCTGGAGTTGAATTTCAGTCTATCCAGGTAGGCTTCTATATAACAAACTTATATAACTATATATATACATATATATGTATATATATAAACTTATGTAACAATATAAATTCATATAAATCTTGAACAATTACAAAAAGAAAACTACTTGACGACACTAGAGAGTAAACTGAAAGTCGGTAGATTCTGGAGGAGAGTCAATATTTGGAAGAAAGGTAAGACATTGGATGAGTTAGCCAATTTTGGGGGTTTATCTTTAAGGAAGGCTAGAGTTAGAGCTACAATTGGTGACTGAAATTATGATTCAAAACTTACAGACATATTTTTAAAGATTTTATTTCTTTTTGTTTAGAGAGAGGGGAAGGGAGGGAGAAAAGGAAGGAGAAAAACACTAATGTGTTAGAAGGTCATCTGTCCCACAACCCAGGCATGTGTCCTGACCAGGAATCAGATAATTGACCTTTCACTTTGTGGGATAATGCTCAACCAACTGAGCCATGCTATTCAGGGAAAAATTCACACACTTCTTATCCTGAAGAACCAGATGGCAGAATTTGATGTGATATGAGCTGTAAAAAGTTGGTAGGGGGCTTTGTCAGCTATTTCTTTTCTCTATTCTTTCCTTCCTCCTCTTCTGGAAAATCACTTACATGTAAAGATTCATATCTTACACTCTTTTCTGGATTTTCCCCTAGTTTTTTTTTTTTTTTTTCTTTTTCTTAGTTCGCATACTTTTTGATTATCCTCCAATATTCCAATTTTCTATTGAGTTCTTCAGCTATGGTCCAACCTACAGCTGAATTTGTTCTTTTGGTTTTAAATACTAGTTTTTATGAAGTTTACTCCAAGAATTCCTATGGCATTTTCTTATAGAGCTGATTTTTCCATGACAAAATTTTATATCTCACCATCTATTTTTATAAATTTATTAATTACAATAAAATTTTGAATCCATGTTTGATAACACAAGAATCTAGATTGTTTACAAGTCAATTTCAATTGCTACTATTTTTCATTTTGCATAGTTTATTGGTCTACCTATTACATATTTGAGAGAAGATATAAACTAATATATGAAAAATTGTAGTCTATGAAAATGTTATCTTTACTAAAGGAGGTTGTATTTAATTATCAGAAAGGTAATTAGTGCACTTCAATCCAAATACTGGTTTTTAAAAATTTTGGGTCTCTATTCTTTGCTTTTAATTCTGAATTAGCCTGACAAAGACTTACTTAAGAGTATAATGTGTGAACCTGTACTCTTCTTTCTTGACACTTCCTTGGCTGCCCTGTAATCCAACTTTCTTTTCTCCAGCCCTGTAATGTCTAAAGACTCCGATAACCTCCAGGATTCCTCAGGTTTCTGCTAAGATTTTCAGTCTTTCTCCCCATGCTTCATGTCACCAAATGTCTTGATGAAAAAGCAGGGAAAAGGGACAGATTCACCACAGTGATGTTTTCTTCTCTCTAGCATCTCATTCCCTCCAATCCCGGATATATTTATGGATCTTTGATGCAGTCAAACTAACTCTTCTACCCATTATACTAGTTTTTGGTGTGAGTTTCGATCCACTGCAAATTAGCCTATTTACCTAGAAAGAGTTGGAACGATTTTTTATAATTAGAAAACAGATTTCAAATTAAAACTATATTAATATTTTATTATTTACTTTTAAAATGTCCTGTTTTCCAAAATTATTTTATATTTCCCACCTATTTATTACTATTAAAAATTGTGTTCTATAATAGAACCCTAAGATATTATGATCTAATATTATCTCCCATAGCCATCTAATTGACATGTATATAACATTTTGATTCTATAGAAGTAGATGCTATTTATATTTCTTGAAGTACAAAGGAATTAAAATGAGTAGGATATTAGAAAATAATTTTTATTATATCAAATTTCTGTTCAATAATTTCATATAAATAGAATAAAAACAAATTATTTCATTTCTATACATATCTTTCTATTGATATTTATAGTATTGATACTACATTTTTTTGTAAAAGCTACACTTCTTTTTTTTCCAGAAAGGTAGAGAGTGGGAGATGGAGAAAAAAAAATTTTTTTCCCTCTTTACCAGAACAATTGTGATACACACACACACACACACACACACATATATATATATATATGCACACATATATAAATAATTATTTTTAGGTACTGTTATTACTTCCAATTTCTTGAAAATACAATATTTATTTGACAAGCAAGACATTTAAGGCCCTTCCCACCTTGTTCTTTATTGAGTCCAAAGTAACCCAGCACGAAATGAGGACATCCAGCTGTATAATCACAATGTCTGCATGGGGCAGGCACTCATCCCATTCAAAAGAAATTTCCCTGCTATTTACTTTAGAAAGGTGATGACTTTAATTCCAGGAAATAAAGTCTTGGTACTGAGGCTGCAATCAATTCTCTAACTAAAAGCCCTGTCTTTCTTCTGTGTTTATTATCTATTTTCTCTCCTGAGCAACCTGGGAGAGGATAAGAAATAAGGTTGTAGATTGATTTCCACGTCTCAATATCTCTATTAGCAGCCATTCCTGAATGGAAAAATCTCCTCTGACACATACAGGATAAGATTCTATAAGCCCACAGTTCTTCAACTCTATGAACCATTTAGTTATGGGAGGGAGCAAAAGAGTCAAGTAATGTTCCCTCCCTCACTATGGGCCTCTTCCAAGCCTTGTCTGGTAAATTTGGGTGCCCTTTCCTTCTATGGAACAAAGTAAGTTAGTATTTCTGGAAGTTAATTTCACCAGGGTCATCAAAATTTGTGTCCCCATGCCTTTCTCTGTAATTCCCAGAATATCTGATGGTGATATATGAAATTTCAGTCTCATCATTGGAGACAAGGAGACTGAATATGTATTTTTCTTTATAGGAAACAAGTTCAGGGTAGAGAGAGAGAGATCAGGATCTGGGGACACAAATATGTTCACATACACACACACACACACACACACGTCATTTTTATCAGCAAGAAAAAAATGTTTGGGATATTAAGAGGCTTAATACTACTGGTCAATGCTTCATCTTTGCTTTCTCATAAAAGTTTTCCTGTCACATGAAAACCTTCTGTACAAGCCAAAACTCCCCCATGGCATCTCAGACTCACTGTTGATGATTTTGACATGTTTTATTGTCATCAGCTACAATGTTGGCCTGAAAAACTACGAGAAAGGCTGAGCACTGAGGCAGTTCACCTGCTGCCATTCCTTCTGACTGAGCAGTATACCGCTCCTACCTTCGCGCCCCGGGCAAGGCAGCTCCTGCCACAAACACAGTGAAGGTACACTTACATCTAGAACAATTCCTCCTGAGAAACAACTGTGACTCAACTGAACAGTTGACCAAAAAGGAAAAAGGACTCAAGGACATGAACAACAGTGTAATGATTGACGGGGGGAGGGGAATAAGAGGACTAAATGCTAATGGAAAAAAATACGATAAAGATTAAATTTTAAAATAAAGTATTAGGATAAATTCTCATATGGTTAATAATTTATAAATATTAAGAAAGAATAAAAAGTTATACTTTTGCTAAAAAGTCATATAAATTATACACATGTATATGTTTTTGACATAAATAATAAATGTTCACTGAATTATTAACAGTGCTTAATGCACTACATTAACAATTTGCAAATTTAGTTTAATATTCAAATATGTCAACTTTCAGCTTATATTTGAAAAGGCAAACAAAAGAATTAAAGTATAAATTAAAAATATAGACATTTAATATTTAAATACTTCATTTAAATTTTAATTTTTTATAAAGACAACTTACAATGACAAGGAGTTTACAAGTGTTCTCTTACTATTGCCTGTCTTCTAGAAAACACATATTCTAATAAAGCAAAGACTTCTAATTACTCTCCAAAATAGGTCCTTCCACTTTAATAATGTCAAATTTTATTTTAGGAAAAGTCTCGTAAAGGAAAGTCTTCATTTCCCATTCTCCTGATTTGTTTTGTCCTCAAATTGTCTTCCTGTAACAAATACATCCATCATTATGATTAATATAGTTGCCTTAACGTTTAGCATCCTTCTTAATAAACACATCTGGATGAAGAAATACTAAGAAAGGCACACCTTTGTCTGGGATGGCATTACTTGAGAAATTTGTTTCTAAGTTGACATTGATATATTTTCCTTCACCCACTTTTCAAGGGTTGACTGTCTTCTGCCTGATGAGTCTTGAATTCCTATTAAAATTGAATTTAGTTGCTCTTTAATCAGGTCCTAGATTCTGCGGCTGTGGAATGATGCTAAGTGGTTTTGTTTACTCATACTCTCAAGCTCCTTTATGCATTAGATAATAAATATTACAACCGATTATCATGCAACATTTACTTGTGATGTTAATTTAACATTAGTTGGTAATTTATATGCTCTTTTTAAAAATAATGTTTTGTTTCCGATTTATTGGTGCTAGACAAGAAATCCAATGATATATTTGAAACTAAGGTACAAAGTTTAGTGTAACAATTTAAATGAGAGATAGCTTACAAGATAAAGGTAGAATGAAATCTCCAGGAACAGCCCTGTAACCTAATTAAAGATAAACATCAAAGTAACATATGAATTGCTCTGTGTTAGTACCCATCACTGTGTGTTTTAATTGAGTTATTGAGTTGTAATAAGAAGGGGATTCTGAAAGGTGGAAATGGTTTAGCAGGTTTCTATATCTTCTATGTAGTCTTTTTCTATTCGGTCTTTTGCCTTTTGTAAAAAGCTGTTTTTTGTTTGTTTGTTTGCTTGTTTATTTTGTTTTGCTTTGTTTTTACCAACTCACTAAAGACATTAACACATTAACAAGTGTCCATATCTATATCTCATGTTATGCTGCATTAGGAAGCTAAAAGGCCTTGGCTCCTTAAAGTTTGATCATGCGGCAACAAATATATGCTTCTCTGTTTTACTAAATTAATTAACACATTGCCTGCCACACTAGAAAAAATATAGTTTTCCCTGGAACCACGATGTTATATTATGAAAATAGAATAAAAACATTGAAAACAAAATATTTCTTTGTGATTTGATGAAAACGTAATGGGAAAACTTGGAAACAGTTCATAAAGGAAGTGTTTTTATTTATATGTCAGATTTAGTGAAGTTTAAAGGTTAAAATAAATAGAAAATAAATTAACTTCTATTCATTTTATCAATGTTTTTAAATTGCCAGTATTAATTCAACAATAACACCATCAGTAAGTAAGATTTTCATGAACCATCTGCAGGATTTTATCCATGAGACTACTCTTCATGTACTATGTATGTTATAGCATGGTAACATGACTTACGTATGCACCACAAGGCACCCAAGGTAAAGTGATGTGTGAGTTGTGTATACTTCACAGGGCTCCAGATTTAAAACTAGTGTGAGTTAAATGTTACTCACATGGCAATTAATCTGTTAAAAATTAGCCCTGGCTGGTGTGGCTAGGTGGATAGAGTGTTGGTCTGCAAACAGAAAGATTGCTGGTTGTTTCCTGGTCAGGGCAAATACCTGGATTGCAGACCATGTCCCCAGTTGGGAGCGTGTGAGAGGCAACCAGTTGATGTTTCTCCCACACATCAATGTTTCTCTCCTTCTCTTTCTCCCTCCATTTCCCTCTTTCTAAAAAATTAAATAAAATGTTTTTAAAAAATAAAACGTTGCCAAGTAAAGGTTAGCCAAATGATTCATAAACAATAATAAAATTTGTGAAAAGATACTTAATGCACCATTTTAAAATACAAAAATGTTATGGAAAATTTATAGTCCATACTTACTTATCTAGTAAATATCTGTTTGTATTGGATAAAGTTCTTAACTGCAAAGAATAAAAGCTCACTCTAGCTGTCTAAGGCAGAAATAGAATTTATTGAAACAGTCAAAATAAGTCAGAGAAACAGGCTTGTGAAACAGATAGAAACCATGGAAACAAAGTAGGATAAAGAAACAGGAGACAGAAACAACTGGCCAACATGACAACCCTAACTCCACTATATCATGAACACTATTTGCGCCAGTAACACCTAAGGGTCTCTTCCTTCTGCTTCACTTGCTCTGGGAGATCATCGTCTGGCCTGTTTGTTTCATTTCTATCCTCTGTACAAAATAATAAAGTATTCACATATCTCCTTGGCCTCTGTGGTGGAAAGTGTGAAACAACACAAATCAATAATGGTTTATCAGAGTAAAATGAAAATTATATGTTTAAAAATGTCTAGAAATTAGAATATAATCTATTGTTTTCTATTATACTTATATATAAAGTTATCGAACATTTCTTGGACATAAATCATTATTCCCTAATCACCCCACAAGTTATACTATGGAAGTGATTGTTGTTTATCCCAATTAAAATATGAACTGGACCACAAAATTAATTCTAGATCCCATACTCTAAAAGAAGAATAGGATCCATATATGAGTACAACATGATCAATCCTCACTTTTTTCTTGGTTCCTGGCAAGCAAAAAGCATCTCTTATCTATAATTGCAACAATTCATTCATCAGTTTATCTTATTTCCAAAAATCAGGTTTCTTATTTAAAGTATACCATGTCAAAATAAGTGAATGAATGAGTGAATGGATGAAAAGAACCTAAGGAATACTATGCTAGTTGATCTTTATTGTCAATTTAGAGCTAGGGAATATTGAGTGTGGTTTCTTCACCGGATTTCCAAAATTCTACCTTCTTTCAATTGTGGTTTTTAAATAACAATTGTTTCTCAGTCATTTGGCTGAATAAATGATTATTGAATGGCACGATCCAGTACCCATTTTATTTTATTAAGGTAAAGGAAATACATCATTTTGAAAAACTGAAATATATAAGACAATAAAACTGAATTGATGGAAATTTTAATTTGAGTTACTCCATTGCTGATTTAATTTCCCTCCTCTTTATAAAGCAAAAGCTCTTATTTAAAAACTAAGATGGAAAAATACACTTAAAAAAAGAAGCTCTTTATGTAGCTACACCCTGCTCTCAGTACTGTCCACTTGTCTTTCCTCTGACGCAGGTCAAATTGCTTAACCTTGCAGTACTTGAAGGTTGCTGTAATCTGTCTCCTAACCCATCTCTTGCCCACACTGTGTGGTTCTGGTAAATGCTTTTTGAGATAGAAATGCAATAACATAATTGGAAATAGCACTACAAGAAGCAGAAGCCTTAACTCCAAATAGATGTTTATATTTGTGACAGAAGAGAAAAAAGGAGTGAATACTCAAAAAACAGTCTTTACAACTGTAGGGGCCGTTGTACAATAAAATAGTAATACCTACAATAAAATGTATACAACTTGAACATGGAAAAATTGAATAAATATAAAATGATATGCTTAAACAACCATCGTCAAGAGTTTCATCCAGTATTTTCTAGAAAATGCAATTTTTTGCTATATAATCACTTTGGTAAGTGCCAGTCTCTAGGTGGTGAACAAATAGGAATCTAAACTTTGTTTAAATATACAACCATATTGTTTTCCAAAGGATCTATAGAAGTTACAGTTCTATTTTATCTATTGGATTTTTTGTGATAGCTATTGGGATTCGTTGTATGTATTGATTTGACCTAAGAAATACTGGAACCATCCTTAGCTTTTGACTGTCCATCTTCCTGTTTGCTAATTTTAACAGCTGGTCATCTTGGAGTTATTCTCTGTTAATTTTTTTTTTAATTGAGAATCTGTAGTATTTTTCCTTTTTGATTATGTTGTATAAATCTGAATTCTATCCTGAACATTGTGGATGCTATAGTGAGGAGATTTGGGAGTCAGCATTATTCCTCTGAAAATTATTGATTCTGTTATTGAACAAGGAGGAAATCAACAAAAATAAAAATCAAACTACAAACTCTCTTTCTTGGATAGCCATTCAATCCCTTGAGCAGATCTTTTATGTTTAGCTGAAATGATAGACTCAGGTGTAATTCAGGATTATCCCAGAGATTTGGGCAGGATTTGCATACAGAATTTAGAATTTCCTTGGAGAATTTTCCACTAATGCTCAATGCAATGGCTGTAGTTACCCTGAATTCTGACCTTCCGTTCTTCAATCAAGAATGTGTGTGTGTGTGTGTGTGTGTGTGTGTGTGTGTGTGTGTGTGTGTTTCAGAGTTTAAACCATTCCTTATATTTGCATCTGAACTCAGTGTAAAAGCTATGAAAATACAGATATTCACACTTTATCAAACTCGTACCAGATGTTACCACTAGAGTCTGCCTACTTCCATTTACTTTTCTGTGCCTTCAGAACATCACGTATTTGTATTTTATCCAGAATTTATCTGTAATCTTCAGGCAAGTTGGATTTGGCAAAATCTGATTAAGCTACTAATTTCTGGATTAATACTTACTGTGTTAAGAAAAAAAACACTTCTAAACAATTTACAACGTGTGACATTGTGGTGATTTCTTTTTCTGATACATCATAAATGCTCTTTAATGTCTACTTTATACTTTTTAATTAATTCAGTTACAGATATCTCTTTTTTTAAGTATATTTTATTGATTATGCTGTTATATTTGTCCCAATTTCTTTAGGCTTTGCTCCCCTCTGCCCAACATCTCCTTTCCCTCCAACAATCCACCCCCCCCAACTTAGTTCATGTGCATGGGTCATGCATATAAGTTCTTTGGCTTCACCCTTTCCTGTACTATTCTTAACTTCCCCCTGTCTATATCATACCTACCAATTATGCTTCTTAATCCCTGCACCATTTCCCCATTTCTCTCCTGTCTCTCTCCCAGCTGATGCCCCTCCAAATGCTCACCATATCTATGATTCATTTCCTTATTCTGGTTGTTTGCTCAGTTTTTGTTTTTATTTTTATTTATTTTATTTTTTAGATTCTGTTGCTGATAGTTGTGAGTTTGTTGTCCACAAATATTTCTATTTTATTTATTTACATGCTGAATTTACTTTTTTAACCTCTCTTCTTATTCTTTATAATATTTTGTTTTTTAAGTCAATTAATGGCTTAAAAGATTTGAAAAAATGAATATTATTAAAATATTCATTTTTTCAAATCTTTTAAATTATTTTATTATAATCATAATTTATTGTATATATTAGTTTTTCTTTGGGATTGATTGATTTAACTTATTTACACATAAATTAAAACTGTATCTTTTAAATGTTATAGTTTTAAATATAGTTTACTATTTAACCCAAAATATCCTCCTTATGTTTCACGTTCAGAAGTAAACTTTACTTTTAAATATATACTCTTAGAGATGAAACATAGTTTGTTTTCAATTCCCAAAACTAATTTTTTTATAAAAATAATTGAAAATTTTACAAATATAAAATTAACTTGAAAGAACTGGCAATTTTAGAACTTAGTGTTTCTAATTAGAGTCATTCATATCTCTTTAGTTGTTTAATTCTTATGCTTAGATTTCATTTTTTTTAATTTGATGAGAAATATTTCTTTTAAATATCTTCTATATTTACTTTAATTTGGATTTATTTTCCAGTACTAATTTGAAAGTAATTATGATTATTTGGAAGTAGTTTAATATATTTTATATTAAAATTTAAATATTAGTTTATTGTTACTAAATGTTTGTTTATAGCCACTTCATGGCATAGTAAATGATAATGAAATGTTCTTTCTTGTTTCACTCTCTCAGTTAACAATAGTAAAAGTAACTATAGTATCCTGTTTATATACATGTTTTTAAAAATAATAAATTGTGGTTAGCAGAAATAATTGTCAAGGAGGGATATTTGATCTAATCTAAACCAGGCAGACATTCTTTGGGGACTATAAATCATACAAACATGGGTCATTTGGTCATGATCGTCCCTGAAGCAGAAAGAACATTAAGTGATACCTACGGCATGGTTTTATAAACCAGAATCACCTGTTCAGGGGAAGCAGAACCGCAGAACCGGGACACTGAGTAGACGGATGGTCTAGGCAGATTTCTCATCCTATAACTTGAGAATCCTGACTAAAGATAATCTTTGGGACCCCCTGAGGCCCATATAATAAATTTCTCTCACTGGCTTTTTAAAGGAGATCTCTTCTTCTTTCAAATAATTCTGACTGGTTAAAAACTAGTTTGTCAGAAGATATTGAATTTATTTTTTATAATGGTTTAGGAACATGCTATGTGGGGAAATATTTAAATATTTAAACTTGAAGTATGGATGCTATGAAAAGAACTTTTTAAACTGCATTGTTCGGCATTGAAAGTCGATAAGCAAGAAATGGATGATTTGATATGTACTTTAAAGAAAAATAGTTAACTATTTAGATATGCCACAGAGATTTATAAAAGGTAAGCAAAACTGGGAACTATATATTACACACATAAAAAAATATTATTCCTTTAGAATTGGGTGAAAGTGGAAAAGGGTATAAAGGGGTAAGCGGTAATGGAAAAAAATACAATGCAAGAAAAATTTTAAAAAGCATTGGAAGCAATTATAAGTATTACAAAATAAACAAAATCACAACCGGAAAAAACAACAACTTTGGCCATATAAAAGAGTGGATTGCTTCTCTTTGTGTTTTAAGGATGTCTAGTGAGTTCAGATGGAAAACAGAGACCAGCAAATGACCAAATGACTGTCTAAAACAAGGCTTTTCTGCTGGTCAGTCTCCAGGTAGTCTGGGCAAAGTGATAGCAGGCTAGCCGGTAGTAGTCCAGTTGCCAGTGAGCCAAAGAGTTCCAGCTCAGAGAGAAGAAGGTTGCTGAGTAACCCTCAGACTTCAGCTTGAGGATTTAAAATGTCACACACTTCTGCATACACACCAAGGTACCATTTTCATGTTTTTCTGTCAGTTTGCTGAATGACATTGGAATGTGTTGAATATCCAAAAAATATTATCTTTTAAATCACACCTTTAAGAACAATTGTGTGTTAATACTTGAATTTGCCTCTACTTTAAATGTATTTGATATTTCAACAATCTTATTGCTATTTTAACATTTATTAGCCTTTGCTGTGCAAGGAGGTGACATGCATGCATTTTAGTCACCACAGTTTACTTAACACCAGTTCCCTAATAACGCAGTTCAAATTGAAGTTCCCTGGCTACATCAACAGTGAGTTTTTCTATCAAGTGCAAGCTTCCTGCTAGCCCTTCCCTCCACAGTTTACTACGTAAAGAACAGATGCACACCATGATCAAAGGCCAACACCATTACTTCTTTGAGAGTCTGTCAGGTACTTATATGGCCACCTTGTCTCTCAGGAATAAACTCAAGTGATATTTTACACAAATGGATGACCGAGAGAGGGAATAGACCCACAAAGATGCAAGTGCAGGAAAGAAACAAAAGTGATTAACACTGGGCATGAACCTGGATGTGCTTAGTTAGCACTTGGCTGACCTTGGACAGGTCGATGCTGCCCTCTTTGGGAGACTCGATTAAGTAGCTAGGCAACAATGAAGGTGAACTTAGCATAAACGAAGGAGGGAGTTGTGATAAAAAAAATGTCCCAGAGGAAGTAATACTTGGAAATACATTTTATGTTAATGGAATTCTCAGAAGTGTTTCACCATGTTAAAAAGCACAAAGGATAAAATACAGAAAGCTGAGCCAAACTTAGAATTAAGAATGACAATTCACTAAGGCATAGAATTCAATGCTTCTTCCATATTACATTATAAAAGGAGTGGGGAAGAGAAGCATTGTTCAAACTACTTTTTATGAGTTTATTTACAAAGAAATAAAACAATTTGTCAATGTTTAGAATGTTTTTATGTAGTGCATACTACATAAATATTACTTTTATTGTTTCTTTGTTCCTTTTAAATTGTATAACAGACAATAAGAGGATTTTCAAATTTTTATAAAAGTTTTTCATGGTCACAGAACCATGGAAGCTTTTTCCATTGAATTTTAACATAGTTTTACTCAGTTTTAGCCCACACCATCAATTTTACTGTCCCAAGTGAGGGATGTCCATATGTTCAATTACAGGAGAGCAACTACTCATCTATTCAATTCAATTTAAAAATGTAGAACTGCAGTAATAAAACAAATAAAAACAAATAGCAGCACTGCACTTATGTTTACTATTATTTATCATAGTGTTCACTATTTCTGGCAATCTATCTCCAGATTAGTTCGCCTTTTCCTCCTCAGAAGAGCCACCCACTTCTCTCAAATTCTATTCATCAGGTAAATTACCAAGAAGGTTGAGGACATGTCTTTTTTTTTAAATTTAAAATCCAGAATATTTTCCCCACCTCACCATGGCATCCATAATAACATCATATTCTCTAACAGGTTTCTACACTGGCCTTCCACCTAATCCAACGATATGCTACTCAGTCCTCCTTCCAAGGAATGGTTTTCTACCTCCGTTATAGCATACTGTAGAGCAGTAAATCATATATTAAGTCATAGTCTAAACTCCTTACATTCTGTTCCTTCTCTAATGCATCTGTACCCTTGCCCCAAAGTAATTATCACACTGGTACAATAAAGTCTAATAATATTCAGTGAGTTTTGTTATTCCTTAATTAAAGTATTTTAATTTGGGACCATTTATTTTCAATGCAAACAAAACAAAACAAAAACACATTTTTACCTTTTTAGGAGCATAATTGGATTATAAGTTTATTGAAGTGTAACTTCCTGTTGCTGCTACTTACATAGCTCCTTCTTCATATGGTGACAGAAAAACAAGTGCTTTATATATGCATCTATGCTCTTTGGGAAAATGTCAGGACAACTAGATTTGAGACTATGGACTAATTTAGGAGACATGTAAAAAGTGAATTAGTTAATTCATAGCTACATAAATTATATTACTAGCATAACTGCCTTAGACTACTCATATGTTATATGCTGGACCATCAGTGATATATGATGCAACTATTTGCATAAGAAAAATTCTAAATTATACCACTCCTTATTCATAAAATATTTTCCATATCAATTTAATATAGTCTGTTTATTAAATAGACAAGCAATTTATGGCAAAAACAAAAGGTTCATTTATGTATGACATATAATTATGAGTTTCTGAGAATATGACAATAGACTATTAATTTTAGCAATAAACCAAAAAAGGAAGAAAAAATTATACAGGTTAAGTAAGATTCTGCAGTGAACACACACTAAAATGTTAGGAACTTAGTTTTGAAAGAAAATGTATTGGACACTGAGCCTAAAGTTGAAAAATAACAGTATTCATTTTTTTATCTAAGCCACATTGTTTATGAATTACTTATTACATTGTTCCTAGAGATTATAAGTATATTGCAAATATCGCTCTTTATGACAAGTTCTGTATTCTATTCAGGTATTTATTGAGAAGACTATGGACTCTGAGATAATATATCATAGTTGGGATGATAGAATTTCAGCAAAACATACTTGTATTGGTTTTCTATAACTCCTGCAAAAAATTATCCTAATTTATAAAAGCCAGAAGTACAAAAGCAGATTAACTGGATCAAAACTGAAGTGTTGTCTGCAGAACATTGCTACCTCTGAAGGATGTAGGGGATAATTTCTTTTTTCTTCTTCCAGCTGCTCGCATTCCTTGGTTTGTGATTAAATCTCTACTATCTCTGTGCCCCTAGTCCCATAGCTTTCTCCTATTCTGTCTGTAATTTCTCTCTGCCTTTCTCTTATAAGGATACTGTGATTTCATTTAGTGTCCACCATGATGATAATTCAAGATAATCTCCCTAACTCACAATCCTTAATTTAATCACATATGCATACAATTACATATGTCATATAAGATAACATTTACAGGTTCCAGAGATTAGGACTAGTTATCTTTTGGGGGACAATTATTTAGTCTACCACAATACTAAATACCATTTTTCACACTAGTTAGTGAACTGGCCTACTAAATTTCATTGGAACAATACAAACCAATATGAAAAACATTGCTTTGATATCCTGTAAACTGGCAGATAAATCAGAATACTTTTAAATAATTATACTTAATTATTTATTAATGTCTAGAGATAGCCTATGTTATTTTTATTCTGGTTAGGAAACCATGTAAAAATCTTTATCAAAATCCTATTATCTCCGTAACCTCCATTTTCATTGAGAACAATGAATTGGCTTAAACCCATCACACAGATGATTGCACCTAAAATATGAGTGAGAATAGAAAAACAAAGGGGTTATTTTCAAATGCTAATAGTTATTTTTTGAAACATGCTATGATATTAATTGTATGCTTTTTGAAGTACTATTATATTTCTCCACTTCATATAAGAAATGAAGCCAGTTTTCATTCTGTTTTTGTTTGCAACAGGATCCAATATGTTGTACATTGTTTTCCTCCCCAGTGTTTAGTTCATGCTGTTGTCATTGTCATTGTTGTTATTTTGAGGTTGTATCATCTATAATAAAATTTATGAGTTTTCAGATTTGGAAATTCACATACTATCCCAAGAGAATTGTTTTCATGTATGCTGTTTCCATCAACATTACTAAGTTTTTTTTTTTTTATTGTTTGTTTATTTGTTTGTTTTTGCTCATGGTTAGATTGATGGTGCTCATTTTCTGAAGTTCTATTAGTAAAAACAGAGAGAAAAGAAGATATCCTATGGTTCTGACAGTCAAATAACTCTAATCTTTTAGCTCCATGCTGCTTCTAAGGTGCCAGTCTCTGTGCGCATCTATTGTCCCAGGTCTGAAATACTCTCGTAGATTTCTTCTGAGATTAACTTTTAGCCTCTTAAAGGAGTGGTGAAGGCTGAAGAAAGGTACTGGCTCTGCAGGTTGAAGGGAGATATCTGAGGACTCAAGTGCTCCATATACTGTCACAAGTGTCTGTTCGTGATCTAGTCTTTCCTGTAAATCAGCTGGGCAGCTGCTCAGTTAGTTCCCTGTTGAGCAGCCAAGCACCAAGGAATAGACAAGAGTAACTATGCTACTCACTCAACTTTTATTGATTTGTGTTCACTCAGAGTAGAACATCAACATGCATTAATAGCCTACTTACACTCTAATGATCTAAAGGAATTATAATACACACACAGCAATCATTAGAGAATAATGAACCTGAGTCACAGAATCTCAGCCTGCAGGTCCAGGAGACAGCATGGTGGACTAGGGAGTTGTCAGCATCTTGCAGGGAAAGATCTCCAGTGCCAGGTGGGCAGGAGGGCAGGAGACATCCTCAGTCCAGAAGAGCAGAGCCTCTGGTAGCAAGGCAGTCAGGAGATTAGAATGGCATGGAGCAGCGCTCTGGTGTGTGGAGCTCAGCTGTCTGAGCAGTGGTCTGGAGCCTGACTCAGTTACACCTTGAAAGTGGTGTACTCCACCCTTCTGGGTCTCTTGTAAATGTCCTGGCACCCCTCATGGCAAGTAGGGAATTTTCCCATGAGTCTATTTGTAGGTGCTGCTGCTCTGCAGACATGGCTGTTCTGATTGAATGTGCAGATATCTCAGGTGTGTCTCCTGTGTCTCCTTGCCAGAAGTGTCTAGCATGACTTAGGTCATTTGCTTCTTGAACCAAAGTGTCAGGGCTGACTGGCAGCCACCTTGACATGAGCAGCTCCATTTTGTTTTATATACTCTATGCTGTCTTGACCAGACCAATCCAACGCCATTTTTTGGCTTTGCTATCCACATATACATACTTTCAATCAGTCTTCTTGACTTTTGTCCTAAATTTGATCATCACCTTTCTTAGTGCCAAGTGTATCTGTTTTAAAACTTTAAGAGCCCTAGAGAGAAGTCAAGTTTTCCCCCATCTTTATCTTCCAATGTAAGGCATTTATTTATAGTCTGCTTTTAGTAAGCAAGTTACCCACCCCTCCCATTTATAATTTCCTTCAAAAGTTTTTTGAATCCTTTGGGAAAATGTGATCTGTTATGCCACAGATAAGCTAGACTAAAATAGTGTTTTGTTTTGTTTTGTTTTTCCCATCTACTAAGTGGTGGTTCCAGGGGAAAAGATTCATTTGTATTCATTCCATTGTGTCTAACCAAAGATTTAATTAGTACATTTCCCCTTATTACATATATTTTCTTTGATTCATAATTGTATCCCCATGTATTTGGGGAAAAGGTCACTACTCTCAATGCAGGCAGACCAAGAGGTATATAGAATAAAGGTCAGAGAAATTTCAAGGAATGCAAATACAAATATGGGTAGCCTTTCAAGGTACCATGATTATCACATTAATTCAGGAATGAGGGGAGGCATCAAGTAACCAGGAAATTCATGGACTTTTGACTCACTTTTTAAGTTATTTAGTTAGGATCAGGAACACTGTATTGTGTGAGTCAAATTCTGTGTTGTGTATGTGTACACACATGTGTACATGCATGTGACTGTGCATGTGTTTTAAAGAAGAAACAAGATAAGGTTTTCAGATACAATGGAGTTTAATCAAATGGTCTTTTTCATGTAATTGTTTTGAGGAATTGAAATAGTATATGAGGGGGGACCCCCCAGAATGAAATTTATTTATAAAAAATTGTATATTTATTTTTACATGTTTAAACTTCAGTCACCTTCAAAATACTCTCCATTTGATGCACTATTTCTACTGAGATGCTTTGTCCACTTGTCAAAACAGTTTCTGAACTTGTCAGTTTTGATGCTTTTTAGTGTTTCTACTGTGTTTTGTTTCACCCCTGTCCCAACAGCAAAATGTCTCCCCTTGAGGGCTTTTTTTATCCAGGGAAACAAAAATAATGTCACCCAGGGCGAGATAGGGTAAATAGGGAGGCTGGGGCATAAAGGTCATGCCATGTTCAGTCAAAAACTGCTGAACACTCAATGTAGTGTAGGCAGGTGCACTTGTAAATCACTCATCATGAAATGGGCAAATGTGTTGAAAGAGTCCTCAAAAAAAAAAAATTCACTGAAGCCAAACACAGCCTCTCACAATAACACCAGCTGGTACACTGATACAGATGGACTCCTAGAACACTCACCTAGTGGGGGAAGCCTGCACTACCAGAGGCCCACCCTCCAGAAGATAATCTCAGTTTCTTTCGGGTGCCCCTCATAGACTGTTAACTTCTGTGATCATTGACCTTGTGATGTCATCACCATTGAGTCTTGTCTCAGATTAAGGACAAGAATAGAATGTGTCATTTTGTACCTCTGCTTTTGTTTAATGAATTCTCTTTGTTTTTACATTGTTTTAAAACTTTTATCGCTGAAAAAAAAGTCCTTCAAATTATCTTTATAATCAAATATTTAACCAGTTTGACACTTTCTAATACCCTCTTACTTCATATATTAACATCACACTAATAAGAATTTGCACCGTCTACATATTCAACACAATTTCTATGAACAATGTTGAGCAATATCACTTTTATCACTAGCTGGCCCTTTACATTTTATGTCTTATTTATTAGTGTCTTATATCTTATTTGTTACTTTTACAATATTATCTTATTATATTATAAATGAGTGTAGGATGTAAAGTGTATTAGAATTTATACATCATTTCTCAGCTGTGTTTCAGGTAATATCTTCAGATGTTAATAAGTTTCAAGAAAGAAATAATTATCAAATAATCATTGTATAATCTATCCTGCCTTGAATATTGCAAAGCATGTTGCATGCTGTAGACTCAGGAAAACCTTGCAAGAATTGTATCAGAATCTATACGCTTAATTTCTTAAAATGAGAGAAGAGTGTTAGCTTAAATATTCATCTCCTTGTTCATGTTCTTGTTCTTCTCTTCCCACTTCCTCTTCTTCCTTCTTTTCTTATTTAACATATATTGTCATCACTTAAAACAATCTTTTATATTCTTCAATTTAGAGAGTACCCATTTAGAGAACTGACTTATATTGACATAATTTTATATTTCATTTTTAAAAGATCTTTACTAAATTATTTTTCCTAAGATTGAAATTTTTATGGTGTCACTGTACCAGACAAATAGACATGAGCTAACAGCATGCATTTTCTCTATTTTTACATTGAGATTGTCAAGTAAATAGAAATGTGAGTCACTTTATGGAATGCCTTATATATGTCTGAATCATTATAATTATTATAAATAACTTTATCAAGTGAAAAGCTAGAGATAATATGTTTCCTGTTTTTATTTGACACTGTGGAAAAAGACCCAAAGAATTCAGTTACATTACCTAAGTTGTCCTAAAATTGGTAAAAATTTTCTGGTTCTAAAGTTGAGATATATTTTTTCCTCAAATGCAATTGTACTGTTGATGTATTTCATGCTCACATTGTTCATGATTAAGGCAACTAGATCACTATTGCTGATGTGCTATTTAAATATCTTAATTTTTTTTAATTATTTTAAAACCAGCCAGAGATTAGTAGGTTGAATTTCAATTTTAGAAAATTGCAAAGTGAACATAACTTTAACTTTTCTAAATCTAGGATATTTAACTTCATATTTAAATTTTTAAGTAAGTTCCAAATTGCCAAAGTAAGATACATGTTCATATCAGAAGATACTTTAAGGGGTCATGTAAACCTTATTATAGCTGAAAATTAAGGCAAAACTTTATTTGTGTACACAAGGGAAAAAAGCCTTATAGTGGAAATATCCCTTTCATAAATATTACTGAAATTGTAGATGTGGTTATTTCAAAAAGCATAACTAGCTAAATAAACCTATCTTATACTTAATTGATGAGATTCCATTTAACAAAAGGGGAAATAACATGCTCTTCTAAAAAAGTATTTTATTCAATAATAAATATCTCATGAAATAGATGTCATCCCTTTGACATAATCCTATTGTATTTCAGTTTCATATTTTGTTTTAAAAAGAGCAATTGTATCCTTTTAAAAATAAACATCTTTATAAGTTTTATTTTTAATCTTATATTTAGTGGTATAGTTTTATAGTCTTTATTAGTACCCCAAATTTGACTTTATTTTAAGATAATAACTAATTCAAGTTCATATAAATTTGTATACAAGTTGTGAAAAAAGAAATTTTATAATGAGGATAAACTGCTATTAAGAGAAATAAATAATCAAATATAGTAATACTGTATTTTCCTCATAAGTCACTGGGAATTTTGTACTTACAGAAAAGAGAGTCACTTGTAAAATGTTATAGGTATGTATTTACTTCCAGGCACCCAGTTTAACAAAATGAGTCAATTTCCATTTATTTTATGACAAGAGAAAAGTAGTCAACAAAACATGGAGAATATGTTTTGGAAGAATTTGATCTGTGTTTTTTTCAGATTTATTATAAATATGAAGTTTTATTCAATTTTATCTTAAGTTTATTTGGAAGCAATACCCAAAACCCCTATGTTGTGATTGAAATGCAAATTTATGTGCATCATTTAGGTTTGTAAAAGTCTATCAAGTTGACTTACAGATGCACAAAAGTACTAAATGTCATATTTTGTTTTGTTTTTAAGATTTATAAACCATTATATTACTACACTGTGAATGGTTTATAATAGTAGTTGGTTGATTGGAATATAGATACAACACATTAATATGAGGTTGATGTTTGACATAATTCATTTTAGCTCTAATTATTTTGTTTCTACCTATTACCATAATTAACATTTTTCATCTTCCCAAATGATTCAAAAGTCATAAAGTCACTGCTTATAAAAACATTTTATGTAAATCATTTTAATTCATTATGAAGAAATTTGTTACTAGAGAACACAAAGTATCACATATGAAAATTTGTAGATGTGAACAATATAAATTGTTGTTAGAGAAACCTCTTTGCATATATCACACAAAAATTTACATTAGTACAATCTGGTATACTATTTCTCAGGTATATAAAACACAATGTTTGTTTTGTGATTATCATATTATATTTGATATAGTATTTTATATTCACTATAACTTTGAATAGATGGCAATTCTATTTGAGTTATAAGCTATGAATAATTTTATAATTATTTATTAATAACTATATTGTGAGAGAAGAGGTGAGAGGAGAGAATGAGAGAGAAGAGAGAAAATTAAATTTTATTTATAGTCTACATCATTGAATTTTCTTGTATTTCATGTAAATTCTGAAAAACCACCTAGGTTTTGTGAGTTGGGGCTTTTAAATTCAAAATGATCTTTATAAGCTGGCAAGAATCCATTCTAACTCTAAGCTCTAACGATTTTCTTCATTCTATTTATGGGTAAGAAATCCAAGAAAAAGGGGCTCTGTGGCAGAAATGGAGAACTTCATTCAAAGACTGGTGATCTTAAGAATTAAGCCATGATTAGTAGTTATATAAACTTCATTTTAAACCTTCAGAGAAATTTGCAACATGGGTAAGAAATAGGTTCTTTTGAGTGTGAGCTTTTTGCATGTAATGTCATTGTGAATAATTATCACACAAAAAAGCAAAGGTAAGAGTAACACTAAACGTTTCCTTTTACGTATTGACCTGTCATAAGAAACGAAATGTATTAAATTTATATCAGGAAAAATATATTTAAATGAAAATGTAAATAACACCTGCTACAAGGCACACAAATGGAAAATTAACTATACATGTACAAAAACACAAAAGTAAACCACAGCACAAATATTTTCAAATTTGAAATATAAACACAAAATATAGCCGAGGACACAAAGATTGGAGTTCAGTTTGCAGAAGAAGTTGAAATTTGTAGAGTACATTATTGAAAAATAATGAGCTATCCCAAGGTTCAGACCAAGAAGGATTCATGCGGCTTTCCTGTTCATCTTTGGCCGAGACTTGGTCTGGATAGGTGAAAGAGAAGTTTAATGTCTTGAAAAGGGTAACCACTGTGGACTTTAAAATAATATAGAGAATAGCACTAGTTATGCATTCTTTGGATATGTTGGAGTTGTGTCAACTGTAAATAAAAACATCACTGAGCACTTCAGCCACTAAAAGTGGAACAACTGTAATAGGAAAACAATAAATAAAATTTAAAAAATGTAAAGAAACATTTTTAGCTCAGGGATTGTCCAAATAGGCAACAGGCTAGCTAGGGAAGTTCAGAGTTTGGCAATCAGTAGTATAGAGAGATTTCATTCTTATATTTGAAGCATCAGGGGATGCTTTTGAATTTAAGAAATACTAAACTAAGGTGTGTCTGGTGGAAGGGAATTACAGTTTCTAGCATGAATTAGGACTTCAACATTATTACTAACAGGAACTGGGTCAAGTGAAAGAGGTAGAGAAAGTATGAAACGATTGTTTTAGAATAATCTGAAAACCAGAGTAACAGTGACTATGAACTTTTGGAGAGATCAAAATGCATTAAGTGAACTTGGCTTGAAGATAATGTAATAAGGATTAGGAATCATGTGATATTGGGAGACTCACTTCAAAGCTCTGTAGCTTTCAGCTCAGGTTCCCTCCTTGGAAGACAATTCATCTTCCAGCATTGCTGAATAGTTAAATTAGTTAAATGATAGGGAACTGCAAAATGGGAGAACAGATAAATTTTTTCTTTCCATATGTTAGCTTCTTTTCCCAAACTGTACCTATTTAAATGTTTTATTTTATAAAAATGTTATTCTTTATCTTGATAATTAATATTTTCTAATTTTGTGGTTAAGTTCCAAAGGTATAAGGTTGGTGCAAAAATAATGTCCAATTTTGAGGTCTTTTAAAAATGAAAAAGCCCATGATTACGAAAACTTTTATTCGTTAACATAACACACTTTGCTATCTAGAACCTCATTCCACCTGTCAACTAGCTTATAAATGCCATGCTTGTAAAATTCTTTAGGATTTGAAGCAAAATATGAATCCAAGTCATTTTCAACCTCTTCTCTTGATGTCAACCTAAGACCATCAAAACAGTTTTGTAGTCCCTGAAACAAGTGATAATCAGAAGAAGCAAGGTCAGGAGAATATGGAGGATGAAACAATGTTTCCCAACCAAACTCTTTCAAACTTTCTTTTAAAAAACTCAGATATTACTTTTGCACCAACCTGATGATACTATTTATCAAATGGACCAATCTGATTTCACTATAAAGCTTATTTTAAACCACTTACAAATTTATGAATGTTCTAGCTAATATTGTAATAGCCTGGGCAAAGTTGAATTAAAATCTTCTGTTATTTCATTCTGGCTTGATTTGGGTCAGTATTGTTTCTAAAGAATAATTCATAAATTAATTTTATTTTCTATTAATTTACTCAACAAATATTTCCTAAGGACACAATCACAGGCAGCGATTATCTCTATATTATAACTTACAAAGGTAAGAACTACTTTTCCCTTAAAACAAATCAAAAGTAACTTTAACAAAAGTTTCACTTTGTAAGTGAGATTTACTCTATTAGATTTCAGGTAATGTTGCTAATAAATTGAGTTAGGAGACTGCCCTGTGCATTGTAATTGACATCAAAATTGTCTAACGTGTGAAGCCTCTTGGCTTCATTCCACTGACTTCGGTGTGGCCTTTGGAATGTCACAGGAAAAAGCTCCAGGTTATTCATTTGTGAAATGGCAGCATAAAGATCCAGAGACCTCACAGAAATTCAACATTAATAACTGTCAAATTTTTGTAAAATGTTAAGAAATACAATTTTGCCCTGAGATGAGTGTTCCATACCTCCCAGCAATATACAAATTATCCTTGTGATCTTAATCACTACTAGAATCCAGCAGCAGAGTTTACGAATGAGAACTAGATTTTAAAATTTTTGTTTGGCTTGTTTTCCCTCTTATAAAAGGAAGAAAAATTATTAAATATAAGCCATTAGAAAACAAATCAAAGTTTATAAAATTTTGAAACAAAACCAACAAAATCAACAACTCAACATACACTGGCTGAACACTAATTACTACATTTTCTGCTAGTTCATCTAAAAAATATGGTATTTTTATAGTAAAGTAAGTAATACAAAATTCCAATTTATTTTTAATACATTTGTCCCTTAGAATCTCTGGGGATTATTTTCAGGACTCCCCCTACAGATACCAAAATTCAGAGATGGTAATTTCCTTGTGTAAACCAATATATAACCTATGTACATCCTCCCATTTCCTTTAAATCATCTCCAGATTACTTATAATATCTAATAAAATGTAAATAGTAGTTATACTATATTGTTTATGGAATAATGACAAGGAAAACATCTATATGTTTAACAGGTGCAACTCTTGTAAACCTATATAGTACAAATCAACAGCATAACTTTTTTTTTTCAAATATTTTGATCCACAGTTGGTTGAATTCGTGGGTGTGAAATCCAGATATAGAAGGTCAATGATATTATAACTAGCCCATTATGACTGTGTTAATCTCATGTGAAATAATCATGGTGACATATTTTAGTTTATATCTTTGTTTTTAATCTTGATAAAGATCTTTTAAAAGTAACATTTTTAGTTTTATCCCTTTTATTAATGAGGAAATATCAGGAATAAAAATAATATATATTTTACAGATGTTTAAAATATTGGAAAACTTGTGAATATAATGCAAAAGAAAAATTTATGTAGCTAGAAAGTTGTTGAAAGCTATGATAGAAATTAAGGAGAAGAAAAGAAAAGGAGGTAGATTCATTGACTGTCAGTATATGCCAAGGGCTGATATATACTATGTCATTTAATACATATCACTACCAAATATAATTTTATCCATAGAAAATTGATCTAATAGCATTAATTATTGAACCCAAAATCACTCAGTTGACATTTCTATGGAAAAGAATGTCGATACAAGACTAACTCAGAGCCAATATATAGTTTTCAATCTATCATGATGTCTTTTCTAAAAAGTGAATATTCTTTATCTTCCTATCTTCCTATCTCTTCTGTGTGGTGAATACATTTACTACTGTCTATTTATTAAAATTTTAAATAAAATTTTCATAATCTAAAAGAACTTTGATAAAAGTGTTAAAATGTAATTAAGTTTTGTTTTAAACCTCGAGTAGAAAAACTCTGATCGAGAAGAATTAACAAAGGAATCACAAGGAGAAATTCTTCATAGGAAAAACGGGTTGAAATAATATCAACTATTTATTTAAGGAAATTAACTATATGGGAGAAAGGGACATTTACACATCTTAAGATGATATAAGAGAAATGGAGGTGACCACTTATGAAATGTAACACACATAGAATGACTAGGTTTGGAAATGTGGGTCAAGCAGAGGGCTTGAAAGGAGTTGCTGTGAACATTTCACTTTGACTCAATGGTAGACCGTCGATAATCACTGTGTGGCAGTTAAAAGTAAAGCACTGCTGCCCAATCAAAATTCAATCATATGATTATACTGACAGCACTTTGAGAGTTTAAGAAAGAAATGTGAAATGTACCCACATGACTTTCACCACATATTAGTAAGAGCTGTTAACTAAGAAGAAAAAAAATGGATGAAGTAAAGCTTGGGGATATTCAGATACACATGCCGTACAAACAATATTTTCATGAGGCAAGGTCAGAAGTTTCCTGGGAACAAAAGCAGGGTTCTACTGTCAACTCAGTAGGGAAAATAATTGAGGTGAGAGACAGTTCTTGGCTTCTGGAGGGTCAAAGTTGAACTCTAGATGCTGATGACTTGTGTAATTCAGATCAAGAGCTACTTGTAGATGGCTTGGGAGTTGTGACTACATAGGCTGCATGCTACCACTCTTAAAAGTCTCCAAATCTGATACAAGGCTGCTAGGAAAGAGAGCTACTTACCTTATGAAGATCTTTTAAAACTTCTGTATCTGTCTCAAAAATAAAACAAAAAAGTATTTCGTTAGCATAAATTATCACCTGGATTCTACTTACCTACTCAACCTTACCTTTCTCTTATTTACTTTTATATGTTAAATGTTATTATCCACACAACTATAAGCAGCTTTTATCAGTGTTCTATGTCATTCACTCTCTTCCCTGTGCCAGCCATTCTAAACTCATACCAGATACTTAGATATACTAAAAATCATTTTGCAATCTTTCTTATGTTATTTATTTTTCTAAAATATTGTTTTTTCCCACTACCTTAATCGAAGTCCATATATTTTTCAGGGTAAATATCGAAAGATTCTTTTACAGAAAAAAACATTTCACTGGCTGTTATCTTTAAGTTCAATTTAAACTTACTCAACTCAATTTAATCAGTAGCTTACACTAATTATTCACACATTGCTCCAGTTCACAAGGATATGCAGATGAAAGCCATAATTCCTCCTCTCAAATACTTAATAATTAATTAGGGGAAATTTAATGATGTGAATAATTATAAATTTGTATATTATATACTATCATATGACTATGCCTAGTTAGCATGATAATTGCCAAGATGAACACTTAGAACCCTAATAATTTAAGGAAGCCTATTTGGGCTGGGGACATCCGAGCTGACATATGAAAAAGACGCTATCATTTAGAATTGAAGGACAGATACAGTGCTTCCCAGACAAGGTAAAGCTAAAGGAGTTCATCATCACCAAGGTATTATTATATGAAAAGTCAAAGGGACATACTTAAGAAAAAGATCAAAATTATGAACATTAAAATGACAACAAACTCACTACTATCAACAATTGAATCTAAAAAATAAAAACAAAATCCAACTAAGCAAACGAGAATAGGAACAGAATCATAGGTTTGGGAATCATTTGGAGGGTTATCAGCTGGGAGGGGGAAGGGGGAGAAATGAGGAAATGGTTCAGGGACTAAGAGGCATAATCAGTTGTACAAAATAGACAGGGGGAAGTTAAGAATAGTATAGGAAAGGGTGAAGTGAAAAACTTAAATGCTCAACCCAGGGATGTGAACTAAGGGGGGTGGGATTACTGGAGGGAAGAGGGGTACTGGGCAGAGGGGAGCAAAGGGAAAAAAAAATTAGGACTACTGTAACAACATAATCAATAAAATACACTTTAAAAAAAGATTATCTTTTAGGATATATTCCTGGAAGCTTAATTCCTATGCCAAATATTATTTTGTTTTAAAGCTTCAGACTTTTTTGAAGGAAAATTTATTATGAACTTCCCATGAGACTTTTTGTCTATTCTTTCTGCCTGTGGACTCCTTATTTATTCTTCTGTAATGGCTTTTAACCCTGAAGACTTCCAAATTCCCAGTCACTTAGAAGACAACTTAGTTTCCAAATGCAGGTAATTTTATCCCTTAAACTCAGGCTGTAGGTCTTTACTGCTTCTGGATCCAGAGTTCTTCCTGTGCTGTTCACTTAACCCAGAAAGTCTGTCTCCTTGGATTTTCCTGGTCTCTAGCTCCAGCCTTTCACATTCTCTGCCTCGCAATATCATTCAAATGTATATTCTATCTCCTGGTTCAAGCTAGCTCTGTTAAAAAAAAAAAAAGCAGATGAAATAACAGGCATCAGAGAAGGAAAGCAGAAGGGATAAATGTGTAAAAAGCACAAGGTAAGAGATGATGACTTGCGGGGAGCTGGGGCAGAATTGAATGACCTAATGTGCCATATTAAGAAGCCTCTGCTTAACCTGGAGGATATTGTGAAACCCACAGAAGGTGTTACACAAAGCAATGCATGTGATCAGATGTTTATCTTTAAATTATTATTATGAATAATTGAGTACAATTATTCAGAGCAGCCCATAAATGAAGTGAGACCAGTTTATAAGGTCTTGCAGTACTTCAAGGGTGGAAGATAATGGCCTGCACTACATTTCAGGAAGAAGATGGAGAACAATAAACAGGGTTTGGTGGTAAAATCAGTTATCTCTAATGATTAATTATATGTGAGAAATGGAAAAGAGAAGTGATAAATAAAACTATGTAGGCTTGTGCTTTGATGCATATTTGGAAGTTTGAATAAAAGAAGGGCTTTATGTGATGTAGGGACAAATTCACAAATATAAATATAATATATGCAGTAAACTTTTAATGAACTGCAATATAATTCTGATATTTATATGTAATTGTTCTTTAAACAATAAATTAAAAACTTAGCAAGAAGTATTAAGGGAAATGTCCATGTCCTGATAAAGTTTAGATGCTTTTTGTACTTACGCCAAGTACACTTTTTCGCCGGTTTCCTGATCACTCTGGATATAGAAGGTTAATAAATTATTTTCATATATTTAATATTATTCTTTATATTTCAGAAATGAGGAAGGTGCTACTTCCGGTAAAATGCTTTCCAAAATGGCTGCCAAAGAAGTGATGGACTATTATGTGCATAACTGTGAATCTCTTTTTCTGCACAAACATGTCTGAGCTCTTACATATATACTAAATTAAACAAAACCCATTAAGGTTAGGCAGGTTTATATTCTCATGCATTGAAAATTCCCAAATAGAAAAAAAGTGATAATATTAAACCTCATGAGGAAAATAAATCATTTTTTATCATTTCTGTAAAAGGCCCTTTTTAAGAATGTACTTAACAGATATAACTTAGTTTTATAAAACAAGTGACTCAGTACACTTAATTACAGTTCATCACCATTGCAGACTGATTTTTAAAATGTTCCAAATTTGCCTTGAATTAAGTTTAGTAGTATCAAATATTAATAAAAATAGCGATTATAGTAATAATAAGGAATTAAGAGAAAGAAAAAGAAGGGAAGGAGGAGAAAAACGCCCTATTTAGTAAAGCAGGATCATTTTATTCAAAGTTGTATTTGCATCACTAATGCATATTTACAAAGAAGAAAATTGTGCCTTACATTATGTTATCTTCACTAATTAGAGTGGGAGGAAGTCACATATTTAAGGAGTCTGAGAACATTGTTAAGGACATTAAAATTCAAATTATTCATAAACAGTGTTACAACTTACTTTTCCAGGTTTACTTTTAGGTATTTTATGAAGCAAATTATCCAGGACATAGTCTTTGCATTTCTTAAAAAATCCTTATTCTTTTTTATTTTTATTTTTCAATTACAGTTTACACTCAATATTACTTTGCTTTGGTTTCAGGTGTACAGCAGAGTCGTAAGACATTTCTATACTTTACTAAGTGCTCCTCCCTGATATTTCCATACCCCACTAACACCTACATAGTTATCATGATAGTGTTGACTACATTCCCAATGCAAAGCTCCTTGAGTCACAAATTTTAATGCACTTACATTTTTGGGCTTTGGCCAGACTTTTAAACTCAATTTTTAGTTTAGGTGTGGCTGAAGTTCTCACCTTTGCTCTGATCCCAAGTCCTTTTGCCTTTAAGTCAGGGCTGAAAGAAGGGGATTAAGATGAAAATTGAACCACTTGCTGCCTCTCCATAGTTCCTTCTCCTTCCACACCATTTTGCAATCACAGCAGTGAGTGAATAGAGATGTCATAGAATAGACTTGGTCAGTTCAGTCTAACAGCACAGTTGCCCTGGATTCTTTGCTGAGCATGTTAGATATTTACAAAGGAACATAGAAATCTGTAGGAAATTACCGGGATCCACATGTAATATATAATAAGAAACAATGGCATTTTGAGCTATATCAAGATAACTGAAAATGTAATAATCAAGAAGCTGTATTGAGAGATAATCTGTTTTTTTAAATAATTTATTTAGTTATTTGTTTGTTTACTTATTTATTTTATTTTTAGAGAGAGGGGAAAGGGGAAAGAGAGGGAGAGAAACATCACTGTGTGGTTGCCTCTCACTTGCGCCCCCAGCTGGGGACCTGACATGCAACCTAGTCATGTGTCCTGATTGGGAATTGAACCTGTGACACTTGGCTCACAGGCCGATGCTCAATCCACTGAGCCACAGAAGCCAGGACTGGGGAGATAGTCTGTTTTTATCAAGAAATCTTACTTTCAAAAGCTTTTATAAAATGTATCACACAGAGAAGATTATAGCTAAGATATAGAATATATTTACCATATAGAAAGTTGGATTAAAATAAATACTGATAGCCACACCACCCAGCTTGAGAACTTGAACATGAATAATACATTGGAAATCTAATCACAATCATGATTTTGTGTTAATTACCACTTTGATTTCCTTTACAGTTTAAACATATATCTCACTAAAATATATAATATCAGTATATACTGTTATATACTATAAGTATATTTTTTTATTGGTTTGAACTTTATATAATTTATATAAAACTCCTTTCAGTGCATTTTATTTGTTTGGCCTAGTATTACATATTTATAACCTATCCAAGTGTGTGCTCATAGTACCTTTGTATTCTGTGATGTCTTTTATTGTTTAACAAGGACATGACATATATGATTTATTTATCTTTTGTACTATTGATAGATAGTTCCTGGGAAGATTTCAAAATGTTTAGCAATAATAGGTCGTTCATAGAAACTGAGCAGTCAAAGCAGAATAGTAACCACTCTGAAAAGATGTCATCTAAAAAAAAAAAAAAAAAAAAAGGAGAAAACAGCCATACCAGTGCAAATCAGCCAACTTTAAACCATGTGGGTAGCTTCATTTACTTTCCTAATGAAGATGTACCTTCGTGCAAATGTACAAACTTTCTTTTTAAGCCACACACCTAGCAGTGCAATTGCCACATTGTTGAATATGTGCATGGCTCTTTTAATTAAAGAATGTCAAACTACTCACATTGTTGGTCCAGCTCACTGTCATCAGCAATGTGAGAATGCCCATTAACACACAAATACTGGTTCTAGTATTGTTATACCTATTTGTCACAGGAGCTTGACCTGTAGCCTACCCAGTGCACTTGAAAAAATAAGTATTGTTTTACTATGCAGCTCTGAATCATTAAATTAAATAAATCTATCATGAAATAGAAATCTATTTTCTATCTAAATATCTACATATATGCAAAAAGGAAATATATGTGGGTGATGCACAAACTACATCTAAAAATACACAATAAATAAGAATCACAATCCATGTGACAGGTCATTTCCTGATAGGCACTTTTGTTAAGATATTAAAGAAATATAATGAAACAAGATACAATGCAATTTTTGGCTTGGTTTTACTAAAATATTTTATTCTTTCATTTTAGTATGTGCTCGAATCTTATTCTTTTTCTAAAGTTCTTTTTGATCCATAAATTCTAATTCAAGTTTATATTTAGAGTTCTTTTAAATCAAAAAATGTAGATTATAATTTTAAAAAATTTGGTTAAATGATGAATCACTATCTCATGTTGAAACAGTATTTATCTAACTCTTATTACTCGGAAATATGGAAAGACCACACCAGTGAGTTCTCATTAAAAGTTTGGTTTTCATGGACAAGATGATACTTAAAACATGTTATATTGCAAATGCAGTAACTGTTAACACTGAAAACATAAAGTTCTATGTTGTAACGTCTTTCTTCAAACATTCACAGTTAGAAATAAATATAATTGAGTAACACTTTAATAATAAATCAATCAAGTTTCAAGATGTAAGTCTAAAAGATTTGTAATTTCTACATAGCATCTTATAAAGTATAAATTTCTACTCTCCTCAAAAAGAATAAAATGTGGTGGTGTTTTTGAATTTTAGACATCTAAAATCATTGGATCAATGCTCAATTTATAGGGCTGCAATGGAATTCTTGGGAGGTTGTAAAGGTAGAGTCTCCTTCCACATTGAGAGTGGCTGAAATAAGTCTAGAAGCTCTTGATTTGCAGTTCAACTGAAGATGCTATTATCTAATAAAATTCTTATTCCTTGTTTATGCACCTTTCTATGTACACTTGGTAATGAACAACTTCTTTTTTATTATTTTAAACAAAAGTGCTAATGATGCTGACTTGTAAAATGTGATATTGAAGCTTTTGTAAAGCTCATAGGATATGACAGAGTTCTCAGTTTTTGTAGATAAGATCAGAAAATTTATTTAAGCATTAGGTACAGCAGCTGGTTCTGCTTTTTTGCACAAAACAGTCACAGTGAAAATTGAAGTTTAATTATAGTACATTTATGCATTTCAATAATGTCACTTCTCCAGGACTTTTTAATGCATTACACAACTTTTATTTTTAAATACTGTGGTTAAAAGTCATGATGGAACAATTCATTAATTTGTATTAGTTAGCTATTGCCATGATGCATTTTAAAATAAGATTAGGCAGGGGATAGACTCAAAGAAAAATAAACTGTTTTCCCCCTTTTGATTAGAATTTGTATTTAGAAGGAAAGTCAAATACTTCTTTGAATATTCAGGGAAGGTCTAATACAGATTTTCTATTAACCTGGGTCTCCTGAGGTTTGTATGCATCGTATATGAAGTGACCGAACCAACTATTACTATTAACCTCAACCACACACACACAAAAAAAACCCAGTAATTTTATTTTTTCATTTGTCTTGCATTTACAGGTATCTTTCATTTTACTTTATTGCTTAGTGGTTTATGTGGAACTGAATGAATTTAAAAATAAATCTAAAAATATAAGAATGCAAAAGAAACAGAATTTAAGTCTTCCAGTACTGCAGTTAAATTAGAACTAAAAAAATTAAATGTTTTGTTCATATTTGAAGAATAATGTAAATAGTAAGCTTTCATATATTTCTAAATAACAAAAATTCTATAAGATAGAAGACTAAGAGGTATGTGCCAAATGTGGGGTGAGGAGGAGAAAAGGACAATTATAAGGTTTATAAGTGAAGTGATGAAAAGAGGGGCTTCCTAAGTAATTACTCCACCTCTTTCTTCATAGAGATAGTCCAGTTATGTGACGTTATACTTTCTGAAACGCTGGGTATAATTTCAATATATTTGAACTTTATCTAATATGACTTGTTTATCTATAAACATGATAAGAAATGAATGTCAGCACTCTGGAATAATATTTTGATAGAGTACTAGAAACATACATTTCTTGATAATATTTTTAAAAAATGTTGAATATGCATAGTTGTAATACTGTCCTAAATCTAACAAAATTTAAATATGTTTTGGGCAATCATTTTTTTCATAGTGAGGATATTTTTAGTATGTTAATTTAAAAGCTCTGATTGGCTCAGAAGAACTGAAAGCACTTTCGAGCATGTGAGGATCCCCCCTGAAAATGGGAAAGATGGGGTCTTATGGATCATGGATTTCCAAAGCAGGTTTTTGCCTTATGTATACTCGTATTGATGCAGTACGTTAAATATTACTAAGACTCGGTGTAGCTGCATGGTAAGACAGTGTACTTTTTAATTAATAAATTTCATTGTAAGAAACAGTTTTAGACACACAGCAAAATAGGGTGGAAAGTACAGAATCCCCATATACTCCTTGTCTCCCACTCACTCAACAGCCCCCACTATCGACATAACCACAACACAGAGGTACGTTTGCTACAATTGAACTAAGATTGACAAATCATTATCGCCCAAAGTCCGTAGTTTGCATTAGAGTTCACTCTTGGAGGGGTACGTGTATGTGTTCTGATATGTAAAATGACATGTATTCACCTCTGTATTCTCATGCAGAATAGTTTCGCTGCCCTAAAAATCCTCTGCGCTTAGCCTGTTCATCTCTCCCTTCTCCCTACCATAGGCAGTCACTGATCACTGCCCTTTTTCTGTAGTTTTGCCTTTTTCAGAGTGTTGTACCGTTTGAATTGTACGGGATGTATCCTATTCAGATTGACTTCTCTCACTTAGTGATATACATTTAAAATTAAGTGCATGTCTTTTCATGGTTTACTAGCTCATTTATTTTTAGCTCTGAATAATGTCTCTTTGTCTATTTTTTTATCCATTCACCTCCTGAAGGACATCTTGGCGTTTTCAAGCTTTGGCAATTACAAATAACGCTGCTACAAACTTTCCTGTGTAGGCTTTTGTGTGGACATAAGTTTCAATTCATTTGCATAAATACCAAAGAGTACAACTGCTAATCAAGTGGTAGGGTATGTATAATTTTATCACAGACTGCCACATTGTCTTCCAAAGAAGCTGCACCATTTTGCATTTCCAATAGCAGTAAATGGGAGTGCTTGTTGATCTATGCCCTTGTTAGCATTTGGTGTTTTCAGTGTTCCAGATTTCGATCATTCTAATAGGTGTAGGGTGGCATTTCATTGTTGTTTTAATTCTTTAATGACATGTGATGTTAAATATATTTGCCCCGTTTTACTATCTTTGTTCCTTTGTCAAAGCTCAGTTTACTAACCCTGGGTGGGTAGCTCAGTTGGGTAAAATGTGGTCCCAATACACCAAGGTTGCAGATTTGATCCCTGGTCAGGGCACATATAAGAATCAACCAAGTAATGCATAAATAAATGGAACAAGAAATCATTGTTTCTCTCTCTCCTTCTCTCTCTCTCTCTCTCTCTCTCTCTCTCTCTCTCTCTCTCTCTCTCTCTAACTCTACCTCTTCTTCTATCTAAAATCATTAAATAAAAATAAATTTTAAAAAAGGTTCAGTTGTCTTTATGTAAGTGGGCCTTTAATAATGTGGTGGCAAGGCGTGGGAGAAGAGGAAGCTTTATATAATCCTATTAGTTTCAGTCTTCGGGTGAGCCTGTGCCCAAGACCAGCGGATTTTCAATCTTTTTCATCTCACAGGACACATAAACTAATTACTAAAATCCCGTGGCACACCAAAGACATATATATTTTGCCTGTTTGACAAAAAACTAAGTACTATTTGTATTTATTCACACCAGATGGCTATTGTGTTGGCTGTTGTCATTTTTTTATTTTACGAGCTAAAGGCAAACAGGTCAATGCATCTAACTAAATAATTAGGAATTGCCCGTTTTAAAAATTCTTGTGGCACACTGGTTGAAAATCGCTGCCCTCGACTGTGATCTTCACCAGTGAATCTCAGATACACCCCCTCTTAGGTGCGACAGGATATGTAAGGGAGCTAGAAATGGGTATTTCTCTTTCCATAGGTGGGTTAGGCTCTGATAAAATCCAACGAGTTCGATTCTGATAAAATATATTCTTCCCAGGGCAGGCATTTGTTAAGAGGAGTAGAATGCTCCTATCAAAATGGTTACTTTTCCTCTCCCCTTGCCTGAAGCCAGACTTGTTTTTGCCCTTTGATATCCACTGTTAGCATCTAGTAAGGCTCTTGGAAGTAAAACTCAAACAAGCGTGGAGGCCCCCCATGTAGCTTTTATCTCTCAGGCTTGTCCACGTTGAGGCTCCAGCATCTTGTCAATTATAATTAGGTTTTCCTACCCCAGCACAGGTTCCTTAGAAGTTTCTGCTTGTGGGTCTTGACTCTGGTAAGTTGTGAATCTCTGTATTCAGTTGTCTCTCCAATTTGGGGGCCTGTGGTTTGCTTCATGACTTCATTTCTCTGCCAGGTCTAACGCGAGTGGTTGATTTCTCAGTTTGTTCAGCTTTTACTTGTTAGGATGAAGTGGCAACTTTTAGGCTCTTTACTTTCCAGAGTGAAATCCTGGTTTGGTTTTTTAAAAAGGGTGTACTTTAGACAGCAATGAAATTATATAACAAAATCTCTTTTCTCTACCTACACCCTCAGATACTAGCCATGAATTCACATAACAAAACATACGGTGGAGTTATTGTTATTTGTATATTCCTTCCATCCTTTTAAAATAATTTAAGCAAGTTATAATATCAATATTATTATATCACTTTATCCACAATAACAAATAATTTGAGCCTCTATATTAAAATTTGAGAAATATTATGCAATCATGTTATCATCTTAGTATATACTTCTTTATCATTAAGTAAGAATATTTAATTATTTTACTCCAATAAGTATAAATGATATACTTGGTGCTAGTGTTTTGTCAACCTCTTGAACTAATTCTACTTTTGTGATGTTTGGGGGGAGGTTGTCATTGTATTCCTCATAGTCTATGCCTAGTTATGTTTGCTTTCATCTCTATTAATTTGGAATGCATGAACTCATTTAAAAAAAATTCATCTGCAATATATTTTAGTATGTACATAAGAAGACTTATTTTCAGTTGAAAAACTGCAGAGAAACAACCAATGGCAGGAAGTAAGGGGTTGGGTTATTCCGAGCAAGGTTTGAAAGGAACCCAAAAAGAAACGAGAGAAGCATGATGGAGCGTCAAACCCACTGGGTATCCAGCAGATCTTCTCTACGCTGGGCTGTTGGCCAGCTGTGAACGACTCATGGTGGACCCTTTCTAAATGTGTCCCGATTCTAAAATGGAGATTCCATCCTACCACCTGGAGAGGTTGGCCCTGTTGTGTCAAGCAAGGACCCTGCCAGCATACCGTCATGTTTTTAACCTTAAACTATCTTTAAAGCACCAAAAATAGACATGAGCTAAATAAACCAGCAGTATGTCTGGTGAAATCGTCCTCGTCAGTCTTGTGATTCTTCTTTGCTTACCTTCTAAAACTGGGACACTTATAGAGACCTGAATGGCTCGCTGATACTAATGTTTACGTTTTAGGGTCAGTCCTCAGTATCTTATTTATAACTAATAAAAACATAAAAATTCACATTATGTTCCTATATTCCTTGTGTTTAGTACTAGCACAAAGGCTGTTAATTGCTGTTGTTGTACATTTATTTGGTAAATTAAAAGCTGGATGGACTTCTGTATATTGTACTTTCTCTTTGAAAAGAGAAAAGGTGAGCTGCACTATCTCTGCCAAAACATTTCTAACTTTATAATGATTCCAAGTAAATAACCTTACATGTAAAAAAAAATAACACCTTAATTCTAATTTTAAAAAATCAATAAAATTCCATGGAAAATGAATAGATAAGTCTAGCTAAGAAAATACTGAAAAATAATTTTAGCACTTATACTTGTGTTTGCCCTACAATGCCTCAAAACATTATTTGTAGAACTATTTGAAGAACTATGATTTAGTATGGTCTTTGATTCCTTTCCATAACTCTGTTTTATACGTGTTAATCTTTATTCACTTGTAAAGAAAATCAGTATTTATTTTCTACATAAAAGTAATTGCCATGATTTAATTTCTATGACATCAAACATGTCAGGATACCTTTATTGTAGCTTTTCCCATAAGTAATGTCTTGAATTATGTGAGAATTAGCGGGTCTAATCTTCACCAATTAATATTTCCTTTGGCAAGCAACAGGTGCTACATTTAAAATGATTTAAGAAATAAGAAAATTTTTCTTACTTAAATGGCGGTACAATCAGTGCACCATCATAAAGGATGCTAGATCTATTTATTTCTGTATCATGTTTGCCTTAACATTTGCTTTTCATCTTCATGATTTAAAAATGAGTGTGACACTTCAGGGAAGTGGGGGATCAGGGTGAAGAGTCAGGTGTAGAAAGTTTCATGGGCTATGATCTTACTTCCTTTCAACCATCTTTTTTTTTTTCTTTCTGAATTTTGACTGGTTTATAAAGACCTTATTAAAAGCACTCCTACTACCCTAACAACAAGAAAAAGCTTGATAACCTATAAAATTCTAACTTCCTTGGCTTCTCCTGATGTTGACTATGTTTTAATATATTTATTAACAATAAGAATATTTTATTAAATAGATGAATGCGTGAAAGAGTTATAAAAGTTTAGAAGTATAGGAGGTTGTGATAATAAGAGTTTCCATGGTACAGTAGACATGTACCTTGGCAGAAGAGCCTTATCATTTCAAAAATACTCAGTTAACTGTGACACCATTTTTAAAAAGTAGATTTGGAGTGAGCATAGTGTGAGTTTCTCATTTACATATAGGAGTATTAAAATATATGACTCAATCAAAATCAAATATTAAACTGTTTGATGAATTAAAAGTATTAGGCTCATCTTTCCTACTGAATCAAATGCTATTATTTTTAGATCTGTGACAAAGTAAAATATCACCTGAGGTGAGAGAGGTAGTGTCAACTACTAAACATATGTTCCAGGCTTCTGTTTTTTCCTGCCACATATTAATTATAGTTGACCCTTGAACTATAAGGGCTTAAACTGTGTGGGCACACTTATAAGTGGACTGTTGTCAATAAATACATAGTTAGCCCTTTATATCCCTGGTTTCTCATCCATGGTTCAACTGACCATGGGTACCAAACAGAGTTTTTTATACATGACTGAGAATCCACATATGTGGAAGGCCAACTGTGTTCATTGTTATACACTATTTTATTTAAGACACTCAGGCATCCACAGATTCTGGTATTCATTGGAGAGCCTAGAACCAAGCCCCCACAGATACCAAGGAGTGACTGTAGTTATGTTCTGGGGAAATCAAAAAAGTTATACATGGAGTTTTTGACTGCATGGGAGGTGGTGCCCCTCCCCTCCACATTGTTTGAGGGTCAACTATATATATAGGGTTTGGTAAGCTGTTTACATTCTTTGAGGTGTAATTTTTTCATATAAACCCAAAATCACAGATTATTGAGAGATTAGTACATCCATTTTGTCATTAATTTAAAATGCTATTGAATATAATTTGCATGTCATTTCACATTAAAATATCAGGCAGATATCAATAAAATACTTAGGATATAGGCATTGAACAAATATTACTTTTCAAGTAACATACATGCACCTGACTTCATTTATAGAAAAAAAAAACAATTAATTTATTTTGAATTTGAAGTAGCATATTCATTAAAGAAAAAAAACTATGTATTTCTCTCAAGCTGCCTATATGTATATTCAGTAGTAAATTGTAAAATTTTGATTATATATTTAAAAAGCAACGATATAGAATGCATAATGTAGGCTATATAAAAAGCATTCAGGTTCTGTAATGCACTGCAGAACTCAAATGTAATTGCCTTATTGACACCATGATGAATTTAGTTTTGAGAGTTCTAATAAACATCTGTTGCCTCCACTCACAAATGTGTTCAAACATTCAAGCTTCAAATGCCTATCATATTTAAAGTGAGAATAATTTATAAACCAATTAGAGTCTATTTTTGAGTTTACTTCAATGTGATAAGAGAAAAATTTATTAATAAAATATAATTTGTGGGAAAATAATTTAAATATGACAATAAACATTTTAATAACATGGATATTTAGTTTGATTATGGACAAAAATAATCTCAATTCTTATAGTCTACAACCTTCTAATGGCATAAACTTAAAAGTAATGTATCTGATTTTCATATCTACAACAAAGATATAAAAAATGCACCAAAACCATTCAAAATTTACTGGAAGGGAGGAAAAAAGAAAGAAGTTGGAAAAGTGGTAATTGCTGGCTTAAGAGAGAAGAAGGCTGATAATTAGTAGCTTGATAGAAGAAGCTAGGGCCAAAAGAATACTCATTCTGTCCATTACACTGAGAGACAGGTCATGGAAATGGTAGGTGGGCAGAGAGCAGGAGTTAGATGCCATAATGAAAAATAGTCACTACTTTAAAGTATTTGGTAGCTCTACTACTGACCCCATTCTCCTCCATGTAAAATCTCTATAGACAGCCATATACAAATGGCTGCAATGACCCTGAGAAAACTGTCCAATATGCTTTACAATTTCACATATTTCTAAATATATTTGTATTTTGGTATTTTTCCAGAGTGAAACACCACTCCTAAATGATAAATGGAAAGCAAAGTCTGTCAGCTCAAAAGCCACATTGATAGACAGAGTACTAAAATTCCTTTCATTATTGTTGATAAATAATTTAAACTTAATTAGAAGCCAGTGATAACTAAGTTTACAACACAATAAAAATTCCAGTAAGATAATTTAAAATTGCTGCAAAAATGATGTAATTCTGTGATAAAATTATTAAAAGTCCATATATAAAAATAAATGCATTTGTACATAAATGCACAGCTCTACTGGTGTCCCAAAGAGAATCAAGATTATAGTAAAACCATGAAAGAACATCTGCTTAATATTAAAAAGTAACATGGAAAGAACTGTTAAAATAAAAGTATTGCTCATTTAAAAAATATATTATTAATGCATTAGTATACCTTCCATGAGAACAGAGAACAAGTCTGAATAGAAAGGATACCAAAAAATCCTAGAGTAAAGAAATAAGAAGAATATCCAGAAAGAGGGGGGAAGGATACATAGGAAGGGAAAATGTGTATCGCCTTAAGGTATGGGTTTCCACAGTGATAGGGCTCATTGTGAACTAACAATCAGAAACAGTAATGCATATAAACATGCATTAGAATTTTTTATATATTTATATATAAAATATAAATTATATATGTGTAACATAACATGTGCATAATATATATTTGTATATAGATAAAATGTGTACGTATATATAATATATATGTAAAAAAAAAGGAAAACTTAAAAGAGAATGAACAAATAAAAAAGGAATGAATGCAATCTAGGAAGTAGATTCAACTCAGGAGAACAAGAAAGTTCCAAAGTGAGCTATGCTATATTCTAGGAGAATATTCAGTAGAGATTTGAATAGATTTATGTGGGCAATGGAAATATATTTACTGAAGGAAAAAATATAGAGGATTTGATGTGATAATGTCTTCGATATTTTTTGAAAACTTGAAGAATATAAAAATAATTACTAGTAGACTGAAATTATACATATGGTTGTATTGTTATTTATAACCCTAACTCACAGATTAGTATTATTTCTGATTTTCAACATTTGTTGTAATTTAACATTTTATTTATGCATTTTTTAGATTATTTTAATTGGTCTTTCCAGAGAGTGTCAAAAAATAAATGCAAGAAACAAGATTTTGTATTCAGAAAGATAAGAAATGATAAATATAGGAATCCTAATTTTATTATTTTATAAATTAATTAGCCAAAATTAATTATTAAATCTTAATAATCATAGTTATTTAATGATTTTGAGGTCATTGAAAAAAAATTTTAAGCTGACATCTGACAATTCTTTTCTTTCCTATTTATTTATTTATTTTTCTCCTCTGAAATTAAAGTTATACTTAATATCATCTATTAAGATCACTTGACTGGGACAGTGCTGTTTCCTCTGTAGTCACATAAAACCAGGATAGCCCATTACTCCTGATGACTACAACTAAAAATTAAGAACCCAATACTATAAATAGCTAACTGATTTTAAAAAACAAACAAGCAGAGGCAGAGTCTTAGTCCATTTAGCTGGTATAACAAAATAACACAAACTTGGTTGCCTATACACAGAAATGTATTTCTCACAGTTCTGCAGGCTGAAAGTTCAAGATCAGGGTGCCATCATGGTCAAGTGAGAACTCTATTCCAGTCACAGATTGCAGATTACTTGCCATTTGTGTCCTCAAATGGTTGAAGGGGCCTAGCAAGCCCTCTGGGACCTCCTTCGTAAAGGCATTAAACCCTTTCACAAGGGCTCCACCCTCAAGAACTAAGCACCTACCAAAAGCCCCACCTCCTAACAACATCTTAACAGACATTAGGATTTTAACACACAGGAATTTTGAAGAAGCACAAATATTCAAACCATAGCAGGCAGATTGTGGAAAGGAGGCAAACCTTGTGGCGTTGACCTACAAGGTAGCAAATTCTTGGCTTTCTTTCTTCTTTTGTTTGTTTGTTCCTGTAGCCATGCTTGGAGAATGAGTGCTAGGATAAAATGTTTACAGCACACGTAACAGACACAGGAATTCTGCTCATAATATGTATTTACGTCTTAAAACTCAGTATAGACAGACAAGTAGCCAAATTATAATACAGACCAAATCTTATCACAAGGGAACATATAACAATGCCAGACACTCTGGGCAAGGGTCAGGGGGCTGGAGGAATTGAGCAAAAATGAATAAAAAAAGAGAGAGAAAGAACTCATGAACAACGGCAACCGTGCAGTGATCGTGGCGGTGTGGGAGGGGTGGGGGTGGAGGTGGGACAGGCATAGAGGAGATTACTGGTGATGGAAACGAAGATTTTCAAAGGATGTCCAACAAGCATGAGGAAATGTGCTCAAGATCATTAACTACCAGGGAAATGCAGGCTAAAACCACAATGACACAATGGAACACTAATAAATACCCATTAGCTTGGCTAGAATTTAAGAGTGACAATGCCAAGTGATGGCTGAAATAGCTGAGAACTGAAACACTCACACATTTTTCATATGACTCAGATATTCTCATTCTAGGACTTGCAGTCTTAAAATGACATTCACCCACCATAGATCTCTGACATTCTACTGATAGGAATTTTTCTGAGAGTAATGTGAACTCTGGCAGCATAAATGCTTTTACTCCAATATTCATAGCACATTAATTTTTTGTAATAGTTGATGCGTTAATGGGACAAAATATCCATAAAAAGGTGAATGATAAATAAGTAGTGCTGTTTTCACACAATTGAATACTATTCAGCAAATAAAAATGTTTTTTCAAAATATAAATGTTTTAAAACTACTGATCAAAAATATTAATAAATCAGCTTATTCCCCCTCAAAACACAATTCTAGTTATATAATATAGAAAATCTAATTAATATATACTGACATAAAGTCGATCAATAGTTGCCTAAAGATAGATAGAGGGAGGAGTTGATTAAATAGGGTATGACAAAACTTGGAAAGAATGCAAATATTAGTTACCTTGCTGTGAGGATGGTTTCACGGGCATGGTTTCTTTGGACAAAGTGATTAAATGGTGTTCTTTCAATATGTATAGTTTCTTTTCCTCCAATTATATTTTGATAACTTACTTATGTTAAAAAATGAAATTTAATTCTTCATAACCATCTGTGAAGATGCTCAACTGAAGTTCATGTTGATTTTTGACTGTAAAGTTTTATGTAATTTTAATATCATAGTTTTGTTTTATATATACTTTTGTATTTATTATTATTATATTTAGTTTGTATTTATGAAGTATGAAATTTAATAAAAATTTTAACAAAGTCATCATAATCACACTTAAAGAGATGGTAGAAATTATTCCTTAGGCAAATCAAGATACTCATATGATACAAAAGCGAAGTCCACCTTGAATTACTTAGATGTTTTTCATCTTGTGTTTATAACATCAGGCATGGTCATATATTACTTTTATAGTACATTAATGCTATTTACTCATGTATTAATATATAATAAAAGTTTTAAAATATTACCTAGCATTTTTATGTGCTTTCTTTGCATATGGTTCTGTTTTATGTAATGTGATTTTATCCCCAGAATAAATAGTTGTTTGCATTTCTGGGTTAATTATTGCAAATTAATGAAAAACAAAATACAGTAAATTCCAGCTTTCATGGCATTTACATTTTATAGAAAACTTGTAGGCTAACTCTCGTTATTCCCATTTGCCCCACTATGAAACTGTATCTCACAATTTGTTAGGACATTTTTGTAACCAGATGTCGGAAGAGGTGTTTCCTTTTGAGCTTCAAATGAAATTTCCTGCAATCTTATGTCATGTTCAATAAGAGAGAGGAAAGCCTAGGGTTTTAAAATTCACATCTGGCCATGAGCTTCTGCTTCTGCTGCATAAGTCAATGAACTGCTCACATCACCAGCCTTTGATTTCTGTACAGATTCCAGATCATAATGAGCTCAGATAGCTCTGATATCGTCGTCAGCTCATTTCTGTAATTTCTATAAAATAACAAATAAAGCAATGGTACAACAACAAAACCCAAAGAAATGCAACTAAAATTGAATAATAAAAAGAAAGAAAAAGACAGTTAAATGAAATTAAGCTATTTCTGACAATGTAAACTCTTATGTCTTCTCAGTTACCTTCATTACTCTTCTGTTTTCTCCAGCCTTTACATTCATGAACGTGTCCAATGTAAGATGTTCTATTCACTGTATCAGTAGGGCCTCCACCTGTATCCAAGACAGTTATTTTCATAAGCAGCATTTTATCCAAACAATAAGTTGCCAAGCAATGAAATTAAATATATAGTAAATGGTAAAGCCTTGTTCGCATGCTTGCAAAGAGCATAGATCTCTCACTATATCTGTTGCCTCAAATATATGAATAGCAATGAATTATGCAGCAGAGCACAAGGGGATGACCTTCTTAGACCATAGCTATGTGGCAGGAACAGTGTAGCATATATGTTCTACCTATGAAAATAGCTAACACTTGTTGATTGATTACTATTGGCCAGGCAATATGGTAAAAGATGCTTCCCTGGCTAAGATAATGTATCAACATTATCCCATGATTAGCATAAACTTCGATTTTGATTCTGTAAAGGATTGTTTGTTTTTTCCTATTTAAAAACCAGGACAGATAAATGCTTGCCATACCACAAATACAATATAACAGGCATATTTTGTTTGTTCTAATGTAATAGTTCTCAACCAGGGAAAATCTCTCCTTCTACCCCATTCACGTTGAAATTTGACAATATCTTTAAACATTTTTGGTTGTCTCCAAAATTGGGGATGAGATTGTACTACTGGCAACTAGTAGGTAGAGATCAGTGATACTGCTAAATATCTTATCACATAAAGGATAGTCCCCTACAACAAATGATTATTCAGCCAAAATGTCAACAATGTAAAAGATGAAATATTAATACAATTAATGTCTATTGCAACAAATAATATATTTTATTTTACTGAGGTCCATGAACAAAATATCCCTCTTTACTTTTTTAGTTTTTTCTGTTTCTTCATCAATTTTAGTTCTTTAAACTGGTTTTGCAGAGAATATACTACTATGTGAAGGAAAAATTATAATTTCTTTTTTTCAAAAACTAATTAGATTTCCCCCCTTCTATTGATTTTCTTCCAAGTTTAATTGCTTTTATTTTTACTTGATAAAATTTGCTTAGGCAAATATCCATTTTCATCTTTAACAAATCATGTTATAATGCAATATTTTGCATAAAACTGAACTGAAAGACCAGTAAATCCTCTAATTAGCAGGAATGAGCTCACTATTTTTTAGAATCTGCAAATTGTGAGAATCTTGAAAATATAAATTACTATGGGTAGGCCAGTTTCTAACAGCTTTAAACTTTATTTTTTTCTTTTAGAAATATAGATTATCAAAATAATATAATTCTGAAAATGACCTATTTATATATCTTTGCTCCTTGATACAGTATCCAGTATCATTAAATTCCTGTTAAAAATCACATCCTAATTAATTTAAAAAATTACTACTTATCTGATAGATATGTAATAGCTTTAATTCTTATTCCATGATTTTTTAAATTAATATAATGATTACCCTCTGTGTAGATGATACTTGTTAGTGAAAATAATCAACTGTCTTTCAGAAAGAGGTCAAATCCTTTTAGTAGTATTGCAATATACCAAAATGATTCAAGTTTTTCCACTGTACGAAAATATAGAGGACAAGATGACTTTGCAAACCCAATTGCCTGGGAACACTGCCAAAAACTGGATTGTGTACTACTTAATATAATGGAGACAGGCTCAACTCTTGAATTGCACTTATGTTATATTGGATTAAGAAAAAACTCACTATAACTATGGCTAGTCATTAAGTAGAAAACCCTAATTATAAAGGTAAAACAAAATTAAAATGGTACACATAATATTTCAGATATCATAACAAACATAATAAAAATAGTATAAAAGTAATATTAATAAGAAATATATTATAATAAATATATTATTAATTCACATACATATGCACCAAATTTATTTTAAGTTTTTACTCTATGCTATGCACTTGTCTAGATAAACATCTAGGAAAATCAACAAGAGCAAATACAGATGAGGTCACTCCTTCATGGAATTTATTCTTTACATGGGGAAGCATACAATAAACCATTGCCTAACTAAACTTAAAAAATAAAGTAATGGACTTCGAAGTAGAAGAAAATTCCAGATTTGATGCAGAGAGGAAGAACAGAAAACCCAAACCAGAATTCAGGAAAAGATTATTCTAGAAACAAAATACGATCATGAAGGAATGGTTAAGAGTTAGCTACTGGAATGAATTAAAGTCAATTCCACAAAGAGGGATGAGCATGTCCAAATTCTTGAGGTCAAAGGAGTACATGATACATTAAGAAAAATGGAGAAAAAAAAACAACTTTCAGTATGTTTCAAGGTAGTGATAAAGAATAAGTCGGAGGATGTAATCAGGCCGCAGGTCAATTGAACTTAGTGAAACCAAATCAAGCATATTGGACTTCAGCCTAATCAGATGCCTTCATATAATTTAGGCCAGGAAGATTATCTACACCACATTAAAATATCATTTCATCTGCAGAGTGATGAATAGATTTAAGGGCAACATTAGTGAGCCCCTCCTGGTTATTAACTTAATAATAACCCCAAGTATGATCTCTAATAAAGACCACCATATGGTTCAATTACCTAAAGCAGCCTTCCTTGTTCCCGTGTTTTGTCTTAATTATTAAATATATACCTGTTCATCCTCAAAAAGATTCAAATCGCTGATATTCTGGCAAGTGTTTAACAATTGCTGGGGAGGGACAGGGCTTGATTTATAGCATCAGTTGATTTTCATGGTGAAAATATCACCACCATGGTGACCAGTTTCAAGTCATTTTTAACATCTGGCTGATGATTTTTTTTTAACCATCAGCTCATCCAATCCGAAGAAAACCATTTCCAATTCCTGGGTTGATTTCTGATAATAACTTACTATGTATTAGTACTACTTTTAATTCAAGTGAGTATTGGTTTTGAATATGAATTAGTTACCTTGCCTATAATACAAGAGAGTTACTGGGAATAAATCAGTATAAACATATTAACCTAATGTTGACTTGTGTCATGCTTTGTAAATGGAATCAAACTACATTATACAAATATAAGGCGTTAAATGTAAATAATCCTCCTAGGACAAAAGATTAATTTATTAGATCAATAATTTAATAGTTTCTCTATAGTACTTTTCTAAATAGCAACTTACATAGATTCCATAACCATTTATGTTATTTTTAAGATATTTGTTGCATACATAAAAGTATTTATGCACAGTTTTTACAAACACCACCTAAATTTTACTTTGGAATTTTTTTAAAATTTATTACCTTTGTTCACAGATTATTGTTGACAAATGGAATAGCCTATATCATTATTTGATATAATTATTAATGAATTGCTTAATAAACCTTGAAACAATAGAAATGTCTCCTATCAATTATAATAACAGAAGTTTTAATTAGGGTTCAGTAATTTCTTTAATATATAACAGAAAAATATGATAAAATATTTATACATTAGTGTTAGTAATTAGTCAAGTAATTCAATATGTAAGAAATAGGTTGCAACAACATCACCGAGGAACTTAACTGACCAAGTTGGCTTCACCTAATATAATTCTTTATGTGTCAAGTGCCCCTTTGGTCTGGCATACATCTAAAAAAAGGTATTATTGTTAACTTTAGAATAAAAAAAAAACAAAGCAAGAGGCAACAGTGTTTATTTGATAAAAATAGCTATTCAGGAAGTACAGATTCAGCCAGAAACCCAAATAATGTACTAGAGGGTGAAGACGAGGAGTTTTTATGAGGAATGGAAGGGAAATAATTGCATGAATAGAAGGAAGCAATTATTATTGGTGCTAGTAAGTCGAGGAAGAAATTTCTACAGGTGCAAATAAGCTAAGTTGTTCCTTAGCTGTACATGTTAATTGTAAACAATGTCCTTAATTTTCAATCTTGGAGTTGGGAAGTGTGCTTTGTTGTTAGTTTTACAAATGGTTCTTTGGAAAACAGTGTTGCGCTGGCTCAAACTGAAGCTTACTTTGGTGGTGTTCCAGCATCCCAAAGGTTCAAGGAAGATGACATACAATGCAGTTCTTCTAGAATGGCTGCCCTGCCTCCATTTTAAAATGTCTCCATTATGTCAACTTTTCACACTATTAATTTTCAATGTGAAAAAAATGTTAAATATCAACAGTACTGGCCAACCAGGTGCAATTCATAAAATATGTTTTAATCAAGATATCTGTCAAAAAATTAAATTAGAACTAGTTTATAAAGGAATGGTAATGGATTTCAAAATTCTTAAGTAATTCACACTATGCATCTAGCGCCAATCATTTTCTGCAGTTCATCCAAGATCTGAGTCATAAATGGTTCTTGCAAATGTCAGCTGGAATTCTCCATATTAAGGAGAGTTTCAAGGGTGTCCTATGGGGAAAGAAGAATTTAGTTTTAATGAGTCAATCTCTCTTTCTGTTTGGTGTACTTCAGCTTCTCTGTTCTGAGTCTTAATGGTTATTGCTGGAATGGTCTCACTTGGCATTTTTCACTGAGATGGATCGTTATTTGCTCACAGGAAAACTTTTGTAATTGACTAATTATGTAACCCGTTGCAATATCTTCTAAACATCTAAAAAACCACAGTCTAGCTACAGACTCTGCGTTGTTGCTGTTGTTGTTATTGTTTCATATAATTTCATCTTGATTTAAGTAAAGATAAGATGCAATGAAATTGTCACTGAGAAAAATAACCATCTACACATCTAGAGAAAATATGCACACACCATCCAATAGACCACCAAAGACAGTCAAAAACCTAATTTCTTTAAGACAAATACAACACTAATAAATATGCTTTATTGTTAAAAAACATTCGTTATAAAAAATATATTAGGTATCTATAATGTTTACTCTTAAGTATTTTCTTTAAAAAATAGGAATGTGACCCAGTTTTATAATCAAAATGTTTCTAATCTTATCGGGGACAAGACTTTAAAAAATATTATCAGGCAATTTGTAAATAATGTCTTCAATATAAAAAGTAATTCAGAAGAGTTGCCACCTGTCATGTAAGTCCTGACAGCCAGTTTTTTTCTTTAGTAATGCAAGTGCCTGACTTAAGCTTTGGTTGCTGAGGCATCTGTTGTCAACCACCAGGCTAAATAAAGAACCAGTTGCTCCCCACCCACCCCAGGCTCCTTGGATCGCTGACCACTTTAGTCTCTTGTTTTTGTTTCTTCTCATGCCCCGATCTGTGACCGCAGACACTGGGATCTCTCATCCTCTCACTTCTCTCTCTATATATCACGTCGTGAATTCTCCAACCAAAGTCAAGTTTCCTTCCATCACCATGTATCCCCCCCTTTACTTCAACTTCTCCCCACCTCCTCTCCCTCTGGCAGTTACTCCTTTGTTGTGTTTGTTTGTTTGTTTTTGCTTAAATATTCCCCATTTTCGCCTAGCCCCTCAAGTCCCCTCCCCTCTGACAGCTGTCAATCTGGTCTCTGTATCTATGAGTCTGTTTCAATTTTGTTAATTTACTTCGGTCATTGGATTCCACATAGAAGTGAAATTATATGGCATTTGTCTTTCTCTGACTGGATTATTTTACTTAGCATAATGTTCTCCAGATCCATTCATGCTGTTGCAAAGGGTAGAGTTCCTTCTTTTCTATGGCCAAGTAGGATCACATTGTGTAAATGTGCCACCAATTTTTTATCCACCCATCTTCCGATGGACACTTGGGATGTTCCCAAATCTTGGCTATTATAAATAGCTGCAATGAACATAGGGCTGCATATCTTCTTTCAAATTAGTGTTTTGGGTTTCTTCAGATATAGTCCCAGAAGTAGCACCACTGTGTCATAAAACAGTTCCATTTTTAATTTTTTGAGAAAATTCTATACTGTTTTCTATAGTGACTGCACCAATCTACATTCCCATCAAGAGTGTGTGAAGGTTTCCTTTTCTCCACATCCTCACAAATACTTATTGTTTGTTGATTTATTGATGATGGCCATTCATTGTGGTTTTAATTAGTATTTCTCCAATGATTAATGACATTGAGCATCCTTACATATGTCTGTTGGCCACCTGTATGTCCTCTTTGCAGAAGTTTCTATTTAGGTTCTTTGCCTATTTTTAATTGGATTGTTTGTTTTCTTGGTGTTGAGTTGTAGAAGTTCCTTATAAATTTTGGATATTAACCTCTTACCAGATGTATTATTAGCAAATATATTCTCAATTCAGTGGGTTGTCTTTTCATTTTGTTGGTGGTTTCTTTTGCTGTGTAAAAATTTTCAGTCTAATGTAGTCCCATTTGTTTATTTTTCTTTCCCAAAGAGAATATCAGAAAAAAAATATTGCTATGTGAAATGTCTGCAATTTTGCTGCTTATGTTTTCCTCTAGGATTTTTATGATTTTGAGACTTATATTTAAGTCTTTAATCTGTTCAGAATTTATTCTACTATATGCTGTATGGAGATGGTTGGTTTGTTTCACTTTTTTGGATGTATCTATCCAGATGAGGAGGGAGAGAGAGAAGAGATATAAAAGTAGTGGTTAGGAAATAAGTTACCAGATTCACAAGAACTTAGTTCAGAATGTTTACCGTGTAATTTTTCAGGTTTTTGATGTTGGTCAAGTAACTTATCTTCTAAAATTCTGATTTTACTTTACTAAATTGATATAATACACTCTCCAACTTTGCAGATTTGTGCGTGCATGTGTGTGTGTGTGTGTGTGTAATATTCAAAATAGATTAATCCATGTGAAACACTACCACCGTGGCTGTCACCAAGTACGCAGTTGATAAATGTTACCTATTATTATTATATATGACTGCAGAATACAGAATGGATGCAGACAATATGCTTCCAAAGTGTGAAACTGTTACTGCTCCTTGGATGAAATGAAAATAGAGTAAAAGTACTAGTAGATGGAACTTAATCCATAATTTCTAGTTTTAAGCAATATATGCTGGTGGGAGTTCTTAATACATATGCTAGGCACATACTAGGTTGTAGACAAAGAGGGATTACAATTTAGTTTTGAAGAGAGAAAGAATTACAACTGACTATGCTAAAGTACTGTAATCAAGGCATGAAAAAGAAACTATGGGAGCAAATAGAAAGAATGACTGGTTAACATCAGCATTAAGAGCTGATTTTTTTTTTTTTTTTAGATGATCCCTGAAGCCTGAAGGAGTTGTTTACACACACTGCTGTTATGAAGTAGAAAATATTAGAGCAGGGAGAAATCAAAGGATTCTAAATAATATCATATTTGCAAAGACCTTGATATGTGTCAAAACAGCATTTTGACAACTGCAAGGGATTCATCACTGAATTCAGGGTACAATGAAGAGGTGAGAACCAAACAAATTATTTTACTTCCAGTAAAATATTTCTGGTAAATTATCTGTATATTTCAGTGAAAGTTATTGTCTATGGCATAAAATGCCTGCATACTCCCCATAATTTTCCACATTGCATCACTTTAGAACATTTCATTTTACTGGACTAGATATAAATTTTCTGATAAATCTTAATGTAATGTCTTATCCAGTAAATAGATTATTACTTCCCAAATGTCTTGCCAGTGAATATTTAGTTGAAATGAAGTTATATTTTGGAGACTTCCACATACATTCTTTAAAGAGAGTGAAATTTAGGAAAGTGTAGCTTCAATAACCACCTTATTATCAACGTGCATATTATTTGCAAAATTTTGATTGAAATAATGTCATATAAAACATTTTTTCTTGAATTACATATTGTGGCCAAAGTTAGAACAGGGCTTATTTATGTAAGTATCATTACTTGGACTCTAAACTGTAGATAAGTCTCAATAGAAAAAGCTGTCCTCTCACCACTTTCTGCATGACAAATAGCTGCAGCCGGAATGGTGATGGTGTGGCCGTCTTCCGTTTTCACTCAAGCACACACATTACTGAAACGAAATGACATTAATATTTTATGGCATTGTTTTAAGAGCAGCTCATCCTTAATATGTAGACATTCTACACAGCAGTAAGCATATGGTGATCAATAATATCCTTTAAGATTAGAATTCTTACTACAACACAAAATATGTACTGATTTTACAAAAAAAATTGTTTAAAAGAGAGTCATTTAGTTGGACTCTAATAGTCTTATGATAATTTTTTTTCATTAAGTGATTTTTGTGACTAAATTCCTTCAGAAGCCATAATTTTTTCTGTGGTTAATAAAAGTTTCTCAGCATGTGAGCAGGGTATTCTGAAATAAGGCCGACACATTGAAAAAAATAATCAATTATGCATGACTGAAAGGAATAACTACTAAGCAACTTAAGCTTCAAAAAGTCATTCTGATCTAAGGTAAATTTAATGGAATGAAATCCAATCCTTGGTTTATTTGACTGATTAAACAAAGGAAGTGGCCAATGCTACAAATTAGGGAGAATTTTCATATTGAAGGTGTAGCAAACCAGCAAATAAATATTCATGTAGAATTAATTACCTTTAAAATAAACATCTGTGCAATCTCCTTTCTAAGTAAATTTTCAATTTCTCTCCCCACACTGGAGCTACAAATGAACAGAAGTATCACATCAACCTTAAGCACAGCTTTAAAATACAAATAGAGCCAGAAAGAAATCGATGGAACATGCTGTTTTTTTTTTCCTATTTCAATTTTCTGAACTTCTGATTTCCTCATTTATTTGTATCTTATTGTACTCTGTCTTTTCAAAACACTTCAAGTGAGTTAAATATTAAAATATAATGTTTCGTATGTTTGAAATTTTAATAAAACTATTCATTTAATAAACAATATATTTTGTATTTAATGTAACTTATTTTTGCAAAGACCTATGCACATTTAAGCAACATTTACATGTATTAATTTATTCAGTCCTAACATTCAAAATATAGTAATAATCTAAGTGTGCTTGTGTGAATTAAAACATATATATAATATTAATAACTTAGTATCTGGGTTATAATTACTTTTTGATGCTTATTAGTGTCCTTAGAATTACTGTTGTGGAATAATAGCAGGAAAAGAGTTAAAATGTGAGTTTAAGAATACAAACATAAATTCAAAAGAAAAAATAAAAGAAGGAAACAACACTTAGAAGATACGTTTTAAAAATAAGTTACAGTATGAACACCAAAGCCACCTTTTTAACTAAAGAATTACTGTTAATAATATAAATTATAATGACAATATAATGGCCTAAATTAAATAAACAGTGAATAGTTATGGCTAGAGTAAATGCTGTAACAGAATTTTCCCCTGAATGTAAAAATGCCTTTAGAAACCTTGTCCTTGAACTTGAATTCTCATCTGTATTTAAGAGGGTATTCATAGATATCACAGAGAAAAATGACATTCTGGAAATGCAAAAAGTGGAAGAAAAAAGTATGAGATGTCTCACACTTACTCATTTCTCAATCAAGGGGCAATTTCTCAAATTTGACTCAGGGAGGTGAAGCCTAAGGAGAGTAAATTGTTACCGACAGTAGAGGAGGCAGAGAGCAGAGTTAAAGGACGTTAGTCCAGGTGGGACCTGAAAGACAATACAGAGGAAGGGAAGAACTGTGTGGGGTTATAGTTCTCCAAGGTCCTTGACCAGGGCTTCTCTCTTCACACAGGGAGAAGCTTCACAAGGCCAAACAGAAAGCAGCTGCTGCAGAATGAAGATGTCACATTGGGCAGGAGACTTCTCCCATTTGGGAGAAGAGACTTCAATAATATCAAAACATTCTTTTGAAACAAGAGGCAGACCACACCTTAAAACCCAAGGGCAATGTCAAAAGGAAGAACTCTAATCCTTCCTAAACAAAGACTAAATTGAAGCCTCAAAATGTACAATAAACTAGAGGAATTATTCTTAGCAAAATAAGCCAGGCAAAGAAAGACAGATACCATGTGATATCACCTAATACAGGAAACTAATGAACAATGCAAACAAATGAGCAAAATTGAACCAGAGGCAAGTAAACAAGGAACAGACTAACAGTTACCAGGGGAGAGGGGAAGGTGAAAGAGATGGGTAGGTAGGGGAAGGGTTTAGTAAAAGAACTAGTGTAAATGACCCATGGACATGGAAAACAGGGTGGGGACTGACTGTGGGAGAAAGGGTGGGTGGGGTGGGGGGAGCAATGAGGGGAGAAGTGGGACAATTGTAATAGAAAAACAATAAATAAATTTTAAAAAATAATAAGGAAAAGTGTCATACATTAACTGCTTGTTAAAAACAAAATATAAACACTCTTTAAAGAAAGACAACATCATTCAAATCCATGTATTTAAAGCAGCAAAAAGTTTGAAGAAAGTACTATAAATATATTTAAAGACTTAATAGAACAGTTGGTCTTAAGAAGAAAAGATGAGGACTCAGGAGGAAAAATAGAAGTGTAAAAAGAGTTTAATGGAATAGCGATAAGTGAACAGGACAGTATTTGAAATACAATTTTCTCAGGTGCATATATTATGATATTAGACACTGAAGAAGAAGAGGTCAATAAGCATGAGTAATTTAGCAACAAAACTATCTAAACAGAAACATCAAAGAAAAAATAAATTTAAAAATAAAAATAGTAATCTCAGTGAATTATGTAAAAACCTCAGGAATTATAGGAAAGTTTCTCATGTTATAGTAAATATGCATCTGGAATCTCAATTATGTATCTGGAATCTTGGAAAAGAGAAAGATGTTAACAAATTGAAGCGGTGATTTTAAATATCCCAACCTGCTGAAAATGTAAAAAAGCATGTTACAACCTTTAGAACAAATACTAAAACTACATAAAGAGAATTACAGTAAACAAAAAATGGATAAAGCAAGTTGAATTTTTTAAAATGTAGCTTAAATTTTCCACATTTTTACCAATCCAGAGATGGGTTTGCTGGATCATATGGCAGTTTTATTTTTAATTTTTGGAAAATGTTCATAGCCGTTTGGTAGTGGTTACACCAATTTACGTTCTTATCAACAGTTTACAAGAGTTCACTTTTCTTCATATCCTTGTCAGCACTTGCTACCCTTGACTGTTCTGTAACAGCCATTCTAACATGTGTGAGGTGGAATTTCCTTTTGAAAATCATTTGCACTTCCCTCCCAGGTGATTAGTGATGGTGATCACCTTTTCGTGTACTTTTGTCATTTGCCTGTCTTCTTTAGAAAGTGTTTTTTCAAAGCATTTTTTAAAAATTGCGTTGTTTTTATACCATTGAGTTGTAGAAATGTCTGATATATTACATATATTAATCCGTGAATAGACATTTAGTTTGAATATTTTTTTCTTCCATTCCATAGCTTGCTTCTTATTGTGTTGGTTATTTCATTTTTTTTTCAGATTTTTTTGTTGTTTAATATAATAAAATACAGACTTTTTTACACTTATTTGATTTTGTAAAAAAATTAATTGAATCAATAAAGTTTTAGTGTGATGTAGGTTTCAATGCTCAAGCCAGTGGTTTTTAGAAAATGAATTGGACCAGCAGCAGCACACCACCTGGGGAATTATCTGATGTGCAAACTCTTGGTACCCATCCCGGAAATACTGAATTGCAAACTTAGAAATTGAGACTTAGTAAACTGCATTATATCCAGCTCTCCAGGTGATTGTGATACATCCTTACGACTAAAACCATTGATGATAAGGCATTTATTGTTACTTCCTGCCAGGCGGACAGGCTCATTGTGCCAGAGATGGGGAAAGGGGGGTTTCCTGCATACCATTTCTGGAACAGTGCTTTAAAATATATACAAAGGAAAAGGCAGATTCACAGATGTACAAATATTTCCAGATTCATCAAATTAAATATATTTCTTTCATTCATTAAAGATGTACAGTTTTTGTATGTCCATTATATCTCAATAAAGTAGTTTTTAAAAAGGCAACCATCAAACAAACTGGGATAATTGTTATTAAACAGTGTCACCATGTTTCCAGCTTGGTAATTTTTCATAACTAAAGTACAATAAACATCAGCCAGTCAGAAAAATCTTCCAAAAATTTTATTTTTTGGAAACCAAAAATATAACTTGAAAAATACTTCTCCTCTGTGTCTCCATGGAGCTATTTAATCATTTGTTTACAATATGAAAAATAACTCAACTAAAACATTAATTTCCCAAACAATGCTTTTGGATAGTGTTTGAACTTTTTGAACATTTAAGTCAACAGTGTGGTTAATTTGGTCTGGCTCTTCAAACAGTTGTATAGAAGTATTTGGGGATGATGTAGCAGCTATTACATAAACAATACCAACAATTTCTAATGCCTTCATTAAAATTCTAAGCTTATTGAATTATTTGTTTTTCACTTAGTCTCAAAAATATGTGAAATTTAATTTATGCTCTAAATTGCTGAAGTACAAACTTCTATTTTAATTAAAATTCAATCACAATAGGCAACATTAACTGGGACCAAAAAGCTCAGGAGGAAATTGTAGTAAATTATTTCAAGTGTGAGTGTTTCAAGAACTTCTTTGTTATGCCAAGATCCATTTATTATGATTTTTTATGTCTTTTCATGGTTTCCTTAAAATATATTTTACTTTCTAGGCAGTTTCATAAATGAGTAATGGGAATACCACTTGTAGTTCTCAGAAGAACTTAGTAACGATGAGCAAAATTACTTTGATTTATGTTGTGTTATGTAGATGCTAAAAAAGAAATAATAGAAAGCTGTGTGTTAATTATAAACAAAGCAGCAGGATCATCTTAAAACCTATAGGAATATTAGAGACAGAAAGGTTTTTGAGAGTTTTACTCTGTCAACACACTCATTTAAATATTTTTGCAGTATTCAATAGTAATTGAATCATCACTCATGTCTATTTCATGTGTAAATTAGCAATCAGGGAAGACAAAAATCAAAATTATAGATTTTAAATTATATTTGTAATTTTAAAATTATACTTCAAACCAAGAGTATAAAAAATATGAACCCTAAATGACAATGATATGTGTGTGTGTATATATATATTTATATGTCAATGTCTTAGCATACCTGGGCCATAATAATAAATATCCCACAATGTTGATAATGCAAACATAATAGAGGTTTATTTCTAGTCCAGTGTAGTTTTCCTAATGAATACATAGTTCTTCTTCATGAAGTAAGAAGTCCAAGCCCTTTATATTATTGGGCTCTCTCATCCTCTAGGGCGTTGTTATTTCAGGAATCCAGCTGTAATAAAGAGAGAGAGAGAGACAGTATGGGGATGAAAACGCTAAGTTTGGTCTCGAAATAGAACCTTTCACTTATCTCACATACCACTGTCTAGAAGAGAGTCATATGGTTTCATCTAAATGCAAGGATGATTGAGAAATATAAAATAGCCATGCGCTGAAGAAGAGAAAATGAATTTCTGGTAACAGTCTGGTAACAGACTCTACTGCATTCATCGCCAATTTAATGATAATTTAATACTTCTCACAGAGAAGGAAAACTCTGACTCCAAAAAACCTCCGCTGCCTTGCGGCATACCTCTTCAGGGGAAAGGCTAAGGGAGTAAACCCCGACAGAAAATCCGGAGCCGGAGTCCCTAAGGCGGTTTGACGTTGTAGTCAACACTGGCAACTCCTGCGGCGCACCTGAACCCAAGCTGTATCGACTCCGTCTTTCCCTTGGACCCTTCAGCTGCGAAGAGAGGGGGGGTCTGCTGCATGGGCAACAGCAGACCCTCCATATTACCCTGCCCAGGCTCTGTAGCTTCAGCGTCATCACAAGATGCCGATTCAACACGGGAGGAGACAGATACCATGTCACTCCCGAGTCGGACTGCACAGCCATTCTCGGCGGTGCAGATAGACTCTTAAGAAGCTACACCATCGTCTCTCGAGACGGATGGCTGCCGACAATACTTCTCAGAAAACTTAATTTATAGAGGCATACTAAAATTGTGCTGTCATGGTTTAACTTTTACCCACATCAAAAAAATATCTGAATGATATAAGTGATGATTTAAAGATGAGAAAACTCTAAAAGAAGTTTCACAAAACTACATGAAAACCATTAACCTAAAATATAGGGCTATATAATTTGGCAAATGCAACTAACATGTTTTTCAATGTACTTCATCCAATGATTATTTTCCTTATAACTTATACATGGAACTGCAAAATGTTTTCTAAAAACTCTAAAATGGTATATAATTTTCTAGTCACATTTTTTTTCTGTATAGGAGAGGTTTTCTTACCACAGCGTCTTTTTATTCTCTTATTTGCTAATTGAATAAGTGTATGAACTCAAAAATTTTAATGTTTGACTAGTTAGTATTACTTTGAGGTTTAAGTGATGACACTGATGTAATGTTGTCAATAATTAAAAATAATAAATGCTTTTTTGTTAATCCTTTGTTAAAATTTCTTATATTGCTTTCATCGAATGAAGCTGTTCTTTAACATGTTTCTGAGGAAGGGAGCATGAGTAGTTTTCCTTGTGTTCTTGCTATTTCTTGTTTATGGCTTATTTGTTGCTTGTATATTCTGTATTGCTTGCTATTTTCTATATTGAATACATGAAGGAGATTCTGATCAGATATAAAATTTTATTTATTTTTATTTTTTACATTATTTTCTTATTGTATTTTTCTATTACCATTTATCCCCTCCTTTAGGCTTAATCTTTTTATTTTAATTTTCTAGAAAATGTTGCTTCACTCTTGACTCTCTTTATACGTTTCTATTAAAAAGTCTGAAAAATTATTTTTATTTAATTGTATATTTTATTTTTTACCTGACTTATTCTTGCCTGGACTGGAGAAAAAATTTTCTTAAATAATTAAAATGTAATAGCTTTTCTAAATACAGGGATTTTTTTTTTAGGTTCACCACTCCAATTGTTCAGGCTGAAGAACAATCATATCAATATATAGATTTTTGGTATTTTTTAATCAGAAAGCTTTATTTTAGTTTTGAATATTAGCATTTTTCACTGTTTTGTTTTTGTTCTTCACTGCCTACTATATAAGTATTATATATCTATATCTACACCTATGTATTTATTATTTAGCATTTATATTTACATATACATACTTTTCTTTGATCCATAGTATTTTTCCCTATTACTTCCTGCTGTTTTTTCTATTCTTATCTATATTTATTACTTCAAATGCAGTTTTTAATAATTGTTCAGTTGGTACATTATAATATTTCTGAGATAATGTCCCATTCTTCATTTGTTATTGTTTGGTTCAGTTTATTTTTACACTTACTCTATCTGAAGGGAAAAAATTGACTCACTTAATATTATAAACTTGGAAATACATGTTATTAGACACAATTATTGTCTAAATTTACCAATCATATGCTTAACTCTCACTTTAACGATCATATTAAGAAACATTGCACATTACAATTATGAGTTTTTATAATATCTAGTTTGCTGTATTTCATATATTTTATTTCTTATTTAATTTTATTAAATTAAAGAAAAAATTGTGCAGTGTAACCTACTTTGCCAGGTATCATCCCGCACAGCAGAGACTTATCTGTTTTTTCATATCTAAAATTATTGGTTGTCATGTTTATGTTCTTATAGTAACTTTGCATTGATATAAATGATCTCTTCTTGTTCATAATAATTTTGTAAACATTTTCTATACCAGCAGTGACAGGTTGAAGGGGTGGGGTAAGGAGTGTGGATGGATCATTTTCATTTCTCTTCTGGTGTTATAGTGAAGCTCAGGTCTTTAATAAATGGTACCTTCATGTGTGTGTGATAGGAGGAGGTTGGTCAGTGTGTCTTCTGCTTCTAATTCAGTGATTTTTTTTCCCAAAAGTTTGTAAACTTGAACTGCATGATTATGTCTTTTCTTTCACCACCAAGTTTCCTTCTTGCTCTCGCTTGCTCCTAGATGTGCTTAACACTACTTCCTCTGGGCTTTGACACTTTGCAAACTCTTACTTTCTATGCACCAGATCTAACCTATTGTAAGAATCCCTAAGGCAGAAACTGTCCCCAGGGGCAGTTTTTTTGTGGTCTCTCTCCAAGCCCCTCTCATTTTCCTATATATTTTTAAAATTTACTACTCATTATTGGGCTTCACACTCCTGTCTGCTATTTTTCAAGTATTGGTTCCCCCAGTTATATGTAAATAGAATTTTACAGTATTTATTGATCCTCCTGTAGGATGTTTGAAGCAGTTCTAACCTAAGGTTGACAGCATAATCTTATGTCTACCAAGAACTGTCAAGACAATGTATCATAAGTAGTTAAAAATCAGCAGAATTAACATATATCGCCCTGACCTAATTTTTTAGTAAACTGCTCCATATAATTAAAAACACATCAAAAAAAAAGATTAGGACGAAATAAAAAGAGTAGAATTACTCCTGAGAGTAAAGATAAGAACTTAGGGTTCTTGGTCAGGAAGGCAGACAGTTCATATGAGGTTAATTAGAAGATCACAGTAAATCTGAAGGCAATGAAGAAGTAAGCAATGGCTCATCTTTCCTGATTCATTTATTCAATCAATATTCCAAGGCAATGACTTTGTCCTTCTAAGGTGTGTTTTTTAATTAAATAACATATAGCAAAAGTTGTCACTTATTGATTTTCAATTACTGTAAGCCACAAAATTAGTCACTTGGAGGTTTACAATTCTACTTTGTATTGTACACTTGCCTCCTGAATTAGAAGTGTAACATGTTTTCTATTACATAAAAGAAGAGATATTATAATAATATTCCTTCTTTTTTCTCCTACTCTCTTCTTCTTTCTCCTCCAGATCCTTTATTTTTCTTATCATGTGTGTATTTCTCCTGTTGAAAACATAACATTGAATTATTATGGAAATAGCAAAACTGATTGTGTGTCAATACAAGGTGGCTGTCGGAGGCATCCTCACAACCTCTTAACATTTACCTGTCTGAAAGGAGAAAAAAAATGGATTCAGTTAATATAAAGAAACCTGAAAAATATATACTATTAAACATGACTATCGTCTAGATTTACCAAATATGTGCTTAACTCACACTTTGAGTATCATGTTAAGGAAAACGATTTCTATCAGCTTGTTCTCTAGTAGAAGTTTTATACTAACAGAGTAAGTAAGATCTGTAGCGGTATATTAACTCTCTTCCCATGCCTGACTAAAACCAAGAAATTGAGAAAAATTATAGGATTATTAATTTAAGTTATTCTTTTTATTCTTGAGCAATAGTCTGAAATTCAGTTTCGAAAATTTCAGAGATGCTTATATTACTTAACAATGTGCTTTGGACAATCGTAGGAGAGCTTTGTTTATGTATGTTTTCGAACTGGCAGACAGTACTATTTAAAAAACATTGATTGAGTGAAAACATGTCACTGGACTGGGACCCAAGAGTACATGCATGTGTTGGTGAGAGTGATGATAGATATATAACTAAGATGGTAAAAGCAAAATGTGTTTTTCATTTAGTGGGAAGAGGTTTCAAAGGGAGGGGGCAAAAGACAAAAGATTATGGAATGCAAGGTCACTGGAATGGGCTGTTTAATAACATTTGGGCAGAGGGTATGATTTCTACATCAACGTTCCATTAGTTTTATGGAAAATTGTTATTTCTAAAATGTTTTTATAAGCAACCAGCATAATTAGATAAATGATTATAGTGGCATAAAAACTTCAATTATTCTGAAAATATATTAATTAAAGCCCTAATGCTATAAAATTTTCTTCTGAATAAGTTTGAAAACAAAACAAAACTAGACTGAAAAAAGATAATGCTTTGTCCAATCAAGGTTATGGAAGAAAATATTTTTCACATATTATTTGTGATGCATGAACAAACTTGAAAAGTCCCCCAAAATTTTGCAATGTGTTCTAAAGAAATAATATTTTTACCATTTAATTCAGTTATAATTCTCTTGGTCATATGCATATCAACATCTATCAAAAGACAATATCTCAAAATATTAAAAAATCTAGATGTATAAAAATACTAATTTTGATGACCAGAAACTGGAACTATTTAGGGGCATTTCAGTTGTACTCAATGTTGTATGATGCAAATATTTAAAAGTAGGTTCAAGTATCAACCCTGTCATAGGAAATACATAAGTTGACATAGGAAAATTATGGAAACTACACCGAATTTCAGAGATGCTTATATTTCATAGCAGTGTGCTTTGGAATCATGGCAGGAAAGATTTAGTTTTTTATATTGTCAGTTGGCAGACTGTATTTAACAAACATTGACTGACTGACAATAATCGCCGCGCCAGGAGACCGGAGTGTGTGACACTGAACACTGTATGAGCCTTGTTTATAAATTTTCTGCATCTTCTATATTTCTTTTAAAAAATGTGATTATCTCCCATATGAGATTGAATTTTTGTTTTGTAACTCTGAGGGCAGAACCCTGGCTGGGATCAACATTAGCTCTTACTAGGACACCAGCATACACTTTTCCATGTGAACATGCTTTTCTTCTGAACTACCTTATGGGTACAGAAGTGCCGCCACTCCAGCGCCGCTGGGCGTTTTCCTTGGGTACCGCTCATGTGCGGTCCTTTTGCAGATCAACCTGATCACTGCGGATAACTTTTGAATTGCTTCTTTCTTTCTGTAAGTGCTTTAAACATGACAATTATATATTAATATCAGATAATTTCAACCTCAGAATTTCTTGAGTATGAGTAAGCTTTTTATTTTTTCACTCATGGTAATTTTGTTCTGCAGTTTCTCAATGTGTGTGTGTGTGTGTGTGTGTGTGTGTGTGTGTGTGTGTGTGTGTTCTGACATCATATTGAGGTTATCTGAACATACACACTACTGAGTGACCTGGGCTGAGGACCTCTTTCATCCAAAGCTTCACTTCTTCAAAGCTCCACTTGTTATCAACCCTGAAGGACATTTCGTGTTAATAATTGGTTCATTGCTACAAAATATCCAGGGAGTCTTGTTCTCCTAATGTATCTTCCTCTATTTTATCCCTCCATCCCTCCTTTATTCTCTCTCTCTCCTTTCCTTCCTTTCCTCATGTTCTTTCTTTTTACTTTTTTTCATTATCAAGATAATTCCCTGCTTATTTTTTTTTTTTTTTTTGCCTTCTTTTTGTCTGCAGTTGATTTTTTATTTTTTCCTGACCCAGGCTCTCCATGAAATCATGGCTTAGCTAGAGGACACATTTCTAACCTCACTCCTTGAGCAGGTCTAGCACCTTACCTCCTGAATTCTAACTGATCTTTCACACAGAAGGCTCTATATTCCTGGTGCCCGCAGATGCCCTTGACCTACCGTGAGCTTTGACATTGGCTTATCACTGTCATCATGCTTCCTGCCCCTCTTCTAGCACTGGGATTTGTCTTATTTATCTGTGAATGCAAATTGATTTTATAGGGAGAGAGGTCCAAAAATTTCAATTAATATATAACTTCTGTATGGCTTGTCTTTCTCAAGTACTTTTTTGTATTCTGAAAAAGTAATATCTTCTAAATACTAATCTATAGATAAACACAAATTTTCTAATGTGGCATACAGACTTTTTTTCTCCTAATTATCAAGGATTTACTTATTTGTTTGTTTGTTTAGAGGAGTATAAGTACAGAGATTTCACTTATACCTCCTGCAAGTCAGATAGGGTCTGATAATACCTAACAGGTTCCGTCGGCAGCCGTCAGCCTCGAGAGACGATGGTGTAGCTTCTTAAGAGTCTATCTGCACCGCCGAGAATGGTTGTGCAGTCCGACTCGGGAGTGACACGGTATCTGTCTCCTCCCGTGTTGAATCGACATCTTGCAATGACGCTGGAGTGTCCTCTCCAGTGAAGCTGAAGCTACAGAGCCTGGGCAGGGTGATATGGAGGGTCTGCTGTTGCCCATGCAGCAGACCACCCCTCTCTTCGCAGCTGAAGGGTCCAAGGGAAAGACGGAGTCAATACAGCTTGGCTTCAGGTGCGCCGCAGGAGTTGCCGGTGTTGACTACAACGTCAAACCGCCTTAGGGACTGCGGCTCCGGATTTTCTGTCGGGGTTTACTCCCTTAGCCTTTCCCCTGAAGAGGTATGCCGCAAGGCAGCGGAGGTTTTTTGGAATCAGAGTTTTCCTTCTCTGATGTGCCCTGAGTGGAAGATCGAACCAGCGACACTTAGCTCGCAGGCCGACGCTCAATCCACTGAGCCAAACCAGCCAGGGTAAACCTAACAGGTTAGCCTCTGGTTAACTAGTACTCCTGAGGGCAGGCCTCATGGAGAACAGGATATTCTGGAGGATTTTTAAGTGGTGCCTGTTCTCTCCCTCTCCAAGAAGGAGGGTACTTCTCTCTAATATTTCCTGCAGGAATCTGTTCAAGGTTCTGAAGGCAAATCTCATAATATTATAGAGTCCCCCTAAGACTGGGTCTCATGAAGTTTTTAAGTCTCTGAGTAGTCCTCATTGAGCCCCCAATAATTCATTGATTGTAAGTTCTGGTTTGGTTTTCCTTCCAGCGCTGGCTCTCCCAGGGATTTCTGCTCTTTGGGTTGCTCCTGGAAGATGTGATGCCCGAGTTCTTCATCTGTCTCTCCTAGCTCGGGGGCTGTCATTCGTCTTGTTTCCTCCCATATAAGGCTTTTCAAATTGTGACCTGTGATTGACTTCTTATCTCCTTCACATTAAATTCCACCTATTCCCCTTTTATTATAAATGTCAGCAATCCTGGATTATAAATTTTTAAAAAATGCACTAAGTGCTTTCAGAATTCAACTTAAATATGATCCCTGTGTGGTATTTTTTATGAACTGTTAAGACACTAAGGCAACAATATCCTGAGTCCTAGAGGAAATTTAAATTTTTCATTTTTTAAATTATTTTTGAAAGAACATAAGAACCCATTATTATTTATTTTATTTACATTTACTAAATTAGTAAAATATGTCTTTCACTCTGTATGTATGTACGTATGTACAACTTTATATCCTTATATCTTTGTATATGTGAGAGGGTAGGCTTATGGAATAATAATTTTAAAAATTAAGCCAAAAGAGTTAGGACATTCCTATGAGGAACAACCAAAGATAATCTTGTTAGTGCAAGCAAATATTACATTAAACTTGGAGGTTTACTGGTATCACATGTAAGGGAGAAAATAATCAATAGCAAAAGTCTTGTTATCTCCTCATAGTTAATCTTATAAGGTTTTTGGAGAAAAATAATTGACATTTATCAAATATCAAAAGGAATGTATCATATGGAATGTTTTCTCAGGGTCATTACATCTGATAATGGACAGTATCTTTAGCTATGACTTTGGGGCTATTTTTAGAACAATATATAGAAAAATTTTTTTTAAGTTCCTGTGTCAGACCATGATAGGTTTGGATCTGTTTTGTAAAAGAGTTTTGAAACTTTCTCTAGTAAAATGTATGATGCCTTTGGGAAGCAAACTTAAAATATGAAGAAAGAAGCTTAAAACCTGTGACAATGAATTTCAGCATGTGTCATTGACTACCAAATATAATTTTGAAAGTGGAGCTTTTGGCAGAAATTTGAAAAGTTATGTCAATGTCATGTCTCCTGGCAAATGAGATATATGTGGTTTCTAGTCTAAACTTAAAGCTGGAAAAGCTATCATTCTATTTTTGAATTAAAAAATAATAATTGATTACTTTCATGTCTGATAGCCAAACACATAATATTTAAGCTATAGAAATAGCTTACACTGGGGACAATTTTCAATCTATCAATATTTTAGATTTTTACAAATTGCTAAGATAAATAATTCATCCCCAAGTTCTATACCATAAAACATGGAGAATATTTTTAATATAAAAATTATATTATCTACTGACTTCTCAGTCATACAATATTATTATTTTAATTTCTGACCTATATGGTTATGTGTGTGCATTTATGTATTCAAATAAATCATGTATCCACTTTGAAAATAGAAAGCATAATAATAGAGTGAGTTTGGCTGGCACATTGAATTATTTGTTAATATCTCTGTAGTTTTAATAGATGTTTCTTATATATGAAACAAAATGCTTGTGCATCCCCTTAAATTTCATGCACTGTGTGAACTGAATCTTCTAGAAATTTTTACATATTCTGTTAATTTCATAACTTTATCTTCTTTTGCTTTTTTATTTATTCTTTTATCCTCACCAGAAGACTTGCCTATTGATTTTAGATAGAGGGGAAAAGAGGGAGAGAGGGATGGAAAGAAATATCGATGTGAGAGAGAAACATTGATCTGTTGCCTCTCACACGTGCCCTGACTGGGATCGAACCTGCAACCAGGTGTGTGCCCTGACCGACTGAGAAGGGAATTGAACCCATAAACTTTCAGTTTATGGGACAATGTTCTAACCAACTGAGCCACACCAACCAGCGCAATCTATCTTCTTTAATTTTTTATTTTGTTGTTGTTGAATATTTCTCTATAGAGTTTTATTGACTGGTCATTCTTATTTGCTAACTCCAGATACAAGACTTTTTTCCTTCCAACTTGATCAAACCTCCAAATTCATAAATTACTCTTCTAAGTGGCAAGAGAACTCAAATAAACTTTAGGAGAACCAAAGACTCAAAGAAACAGTTTTCACTAAACTTCTTTATTTTAATAAATGTGGATTATTTCTTGCTTTAAAAAGGTGTATGTCCCGTAGCCTTTTTTTTCTGAGGATGGAAATTGCAAGACTTGCAGGTCTTTCCCCCACCCATACAAAATAGTGTGTTCTCTGATTGTGAAACCATGATACGGATTTAAATGAAAGCCAGTAAATGGATAACAAACATTTAATTCTTTATTGTGAAATAAGAAAGCTTCCAATGCATAGTCTCTCTGGTGTCTGATATTAAGAGACAACAGAAATGTTTGATAAAGAGCAATTGAATGAAGATAAAAACAAACCTTCCTCGGTGAATTATTTTTTAAAGAAGTGTCCTGTGTTTTTTTCTTTTTCTCCCCCCCCCCCCATCATAACCAGCACAAGTGAGTTTTCATGGGGCAAGAGTATTTACATTCATTTCATGGACCCCAGGTGGGACAGAGATGGCCTCCTTAATCAGTGCTTTCATAGGCATATAGACGTCATTTGGGAGGCCTGCAGAAAAAACTGTCTCTAGTGCATAGCTGCTTATTTATTTTTATCACAAAACAGTATACCTTGTGATTTGAATGATCAATTGAGCTTTTCTAAGTCAGCAAACCACTGGAAATAACTTTACCACTTAGAATAATTAAGGACCAGTAAAGATTATTAACAATAAAAACCTTAATTCCTAATTGTCAGGGCAGCCTGGCTCTGAGAAACCACCCAGAGACCACTGTGGGAGCAGACAATGGGTTTATTGAGGGGAAAAGGGGGGGGTGGAGAGGCAACTCCTGGAGAGTCTCAAGGACCCATAGGAGCAAGGGGGTTGGGGGGCAAGGGAATGGGGACCCCCAGTCCTCCACGCGGGCCCATAGGAGTCCTGGACTCCTGCAGGTGTGCTTTTTAAACTTGCTAACCACACATTTCAGCGAGGGTGAGTTTGCCATATTAGCATATTCAGTAGGTTGTTTGCATCTTGGTGTTCTAGTCCTGACCAGGTTAACATCACCTGTTGTTGTCTGACCAGGTTGGCATCCTGGCTGCCTCTATATTCTGACACTAAGTTTGACACTTTTTAAAAAAGATTGTATTTATTTACTTTTAGAGAGAGGGGAGAGGAAGGAGAAAGAGAGGAAGAGAAACACCAGACTGTGGTTGCCCGCTTGTGCACCCCCAACTGATCACCTGGCCCACAACCCAGGCATGTGTCCTGACTGGGAATTGAACCAGTGACCCTTTGGTTCACAGGCTGGAACTCAATCCACTGAGCTACACTAGACAGGGCTTGACACTCTTTTATAGTCAAAAGGGACAATGAAAAATCTATTCTACATTCATAGTCTACAGAGAGAAATAATTTGATAGGATCAAGGGTAAAAAGGTATATATAACATTTCTCACTGATATTTAAAAATTTGGTGACACTCACCCGAATATTATACCTAATTAATATACTTAACATTAAATGGTAATTGAAAAATTAATAATAATATTTTTAAAAGCCTATTTATACCTTCTGTACAAAGTATTCCCAAATATCAGTTAACTTAGAAAACCTATTTTGGGCTTCATCCAAGAATTCATGAATATTTCATGAACTGTTGAAAGGATTTTCAGTGTGATCAACATCAAAGTATCTGATAAAGCTTAAAAGTCCTTTGCAGTCAGCTGGTACATGCACTTCAGGATGCGCTAATTCATTTGCAGTGTTCTACTACTGATATTTGTGGTTTTTTTTTAAATAAATGAAATTAAAACTTATGTCCATTGTGAACTGACTGCTGATTAGCAACGTTTGTCCTTGATTAGATTGCTGCAAGTCATTTAAAATGAATAACCATAAACTACTGCTTCACTTTACAAGGTCAGTGGATGTAAATTATAGCAGCATTGATTATAGCTTTACTTTTGTGCCATTTTAAAAATAAAAATCAAGAGGAAGTGCTTATGCTTTTTTTCAAAATTTTTACCAATTGCTGATTAATGCTTGATACATTTCTAATTGACATCTGATACTGAAGGAAAAAAGAACATAATATTTTTCCATGCCAATATTATTAAGGTTTTATACAAATGAGGTAAATTGTGTTTCTTATATTTCCAAATACCCTAGACTTAAAATTTTACTTGATTCAGATATTTTATTAACAATCATTTTTATATCTGATATGTTTGCAATGCAATTTTTAAAAACTTTTATTTATCTATTGAAAAACTGCTTTGGTGATAAATATTTTATGAATATCTTACAAAATATTTTATTTAAAAGGCATGGCATGGATCATGCCAGTTAAACTTCTGAGTAAGATTACTCTGAAGTTATTCAATACTTCAAGAAATTCTAAGGTAGTAGCTTAATGAACCTCCTTATTATCTTCAAAGGCTTAAAAATCAATATAGCTTTAAAATACGTAACCTGCTCTGAATAAGATTGCATCTAATTTTTCTTAAAATTACATTTTTTAATGGATTGAGGTAGCAGAATACATCACGTAATGGTTGGATAGTACAAAAAGTCTGAAAAAATCTGGACATTTATAACAATTATTTATTTATGAATTGCTGGCTGTATTCTTCGGTTAACATTACATTAATTGAATCTATGTTTTGTAGTGGTTTTAGAGCTTAATATTACTGAATTGTATGTCTCATTGATCTTCCTTATAAATATTAAAGCAAATGAACTCTTTCCAGTTTGTTAACATAAATAATGTATCTCTGGAGCCTGGAAACTTACTGGAAATTTCTTGCATTTTAAATAAGGCATTTCTCAACTTGAATCCTCAGAGATATGATAGAAGGACAATTTTTTGATTAAATGTTTTATGCCAATAACTAACCATTAATGAGCTTAACTCTGATACATTTTAAATGTGGTGTTTTGTTTATATATTTCTATTTTTATTTTAAAAATCTGTATTTGTAGAAGCATACATAACTTCAAGATTAGGTTTGGAAATAAAATATACCAGAAATTCACTGAACATAGATCAGTTTCATTAAATATATGGCTGATGAACATTTAGAAATTTTAATCCTGTGACCTTCAAGGAACTCAGAAGTGCTCTTCAATATGAATAACAGTCCATTAAATTAACCTACTAAAGAAAATAGTATGCTAATGTGCTCATTGTGTATAGGAGCAAGGATTCTCCCAATCTGAATTATATAGGCCCAAGGTTACGCTGTCAGGCAAGTTTTCCTTGATAAATTACTATGTGACATGTAATGTGTGATGCATGTAATCCCTATCATCCCTGGGACAAAGTGTCCAGGAGTAAGAGACTTTGAATCCTACTTCTGTGTGACCATCAGTAAATGACTTAAATATTTCAGAGTTCTCTTTCAAAAATGAGACATATACAATGCTTCTGGAGTCTTCTTAAAACTGAATTTGAAAGTCATAAGCTTAGTAGCAAACATATTATAAGTACTCAATATTTTCTAGCTATGTTCACTCTGTATTTCCACTTCTGAGGAGTTCTAGAATATGCAGTAGGTGCATCATCATATGCCATCAAGTATGTCCATTGTTGAACTAAGACAGATTTCAAGAAATGACATTTCTGCCTGTTGTCTCTAAAGATAAAAGATCAGTAATCACTGAGAGCAAAGAAAAGGCATCCAAGGATAGATATGTTCCAAAATTTATTCTGAACATAACAGAATAAATCAGATAAAAAAATAAAACACCTAGAGTCAATATATTAATCCGTTAATTTAAAAATGTATATTTGCTTCTCACTCCAAGCATACTGATGATAGATTATATTGCTCTAAACAGAGTCATTACCCTTGTAAACTGAATGTCATATATATAATCAAAGAATTAGAATAACAATTAGTATTTTGACATGTAAGTAATACACACATACATTAAGACTGGTGAATTATATTTCTGTGTGACTGTGTATATATATATGTATATATAATATATATGTGGTATATGTATATATAGTATATATGTATATTACATATACATATATGTCTCAAACATATTTTTAAATATTTATGGGACATGTGCTATGAAAACAATTTGATGTGACACAATGTGAGGTCTCAGCTCACCACTCTTGGCTTTGAAGGTGGAAGGGGTCAACAAGTCAAAGAATGTGGGCAACCTGTAGGAGTTAGAAAAGACAAGGAAACATTCTTTTCTGAAGCCTGAAGAAGTAGCTTAGATTTCATGACACTTGACTTTAGTCCAGTCACCCCTTTTGGAGTTTTGATCTCTTAAACTGTAAGACCAAGACCATAAATATGGGCTATTTTAAATTTCTATATTTTAAATATCTTAAATCTGTATTGATTGGTATATAATGTGAAATTTTTTAAGTGTTGTAAATTTGTTTGTGGTAATCTGTGGTAGTTCAGGGTAATTTGTTATAGCAGCAATAAAAAACTGAAATATTATCTGGTGTTTATTGAAATTTAAATTTAATTGATTATCTGAAGTTTTATTTACTAAATTTGGCAACCTAAAATAAATAAATATATTAGAAATTTAAATTACATATTTGGGTTGAACCTTTCATTTTAATCATACAAATGTTGGTAATTTATTTGTTAATTTTTATAGCATGACTCTATCTGTGTGTGATTATCTGATTAATTCCAGGACTACCCACCAAACTCTAAAGCTCTATGAAGGAGAAGATCAATAACTTTGTTCTATATTATATCCTGGGATCCTTTCCCTGTGCTTTATTCAGTACAGAGTAGGTTAGTCTAAAGATTTTAAAAGAAAGACAGAATATGCTATAAATAGCAAACAGTGACTTGTTAGCTTTTTGTGAAAAAGGGAGTCATTTCCCACTAAAGAAAAGGTAAGATAAGTAAAATATTAGGGTAATTTCAAATAAACCATGATTAAGCACCCAGTATGCACTGAACTGTGAAGTGTAATGATGAAGAGAGGGCGCTGTCTCATTCAGCAGGCAGCTATTCAAACAAGCACATATAATATGTTGCAGTACTTGATATACAATAAGTTCTTACCCCAAATTGTATCTGTGTACATTAATCCTGTCACTTATTTTAACTTCGGAGAATGTTAATTTTGGTACATTTGAAATCTATTTGGGATGAGAACAATTAGAAATGAAGGGAAATTACACTCAGTCCTAAGCAAAGAAGATAAAGCAGTTAACGTAAGAAGGGAGACAGGTGCCATGACAGATTGGAAAAGGTAAAGAGAGATAAGGAAACACACTTCACCCTTCAGGGGGAATCAATGGAGAGGAGTCAAAAAGCCTCTTGTATGAAGTGTTCCGACAGCTGGGACTGCAGGGACCAGAGGTAGCAGACCAGAAAACAAGGCCTGTAAGGTCATGGTCCCCAGCTCTTCTGTCAGAAAAATCACAAAGTTGAATGCTTGGAGGGACAATAAGAGGTCAGAGGGAAAAAAAAATTATACTGTTTGATATGTGTTTATGTGACAAATCCAAACACAATAATTACCATATCTCTAATAATTTCAAAAAAAAATTCTGAAGAGCAAAGGATAAAAATTAAATTTCATATATAAACCAATAAACATTAATTCACTATGTTAAAATATAGCTGATGTTCTGGTTTTTGTAGACTCCTTGCTTCATTTATCACTAAACAGAACTGAATCAGCCATCGCCAAATCCATACCTTCTATAGAATTGAGGGGTGAATCTTGAATGCTGTAGTATCTCCTTACAAAATCAGACATTTTTAACTATCCTGATTATAAATTTATTAACTATCTGTCTTCATTTTCATCTCCTATCCCAAGAGATCTACAGTATCTATATGTCTTCTTAAATGATATTAGATTCTCCAGAATTTGGGAGAATTCTAGTTAATAATCCCATGTTAGATAAATTGAAAGAGATTGAGGAAACATCTTTCTTTTGAATAGAAACATGATAACACTTGAAATGAGTAGGTGCAAGGTGCTTAGTTGAATTGGGGTAATATCTCATCTTCAGTGAATGAAATGACTTTTCTTTAAAATGTACAAGTAATCCCCATAAGATTTTCCATATTGATTAGGTGAAAATTTGCTCAAGGAATCAGGAAAATATTATTATTTTTTAAAAATGCAAGATGTCACTCTCTTTTGAAAATTTCTGTGAGTCAGACCTTATAGTTAAAATATATTTTTTTGTTTGTTTTCCCATGTCTTTATAGCCTTTTTTTTTTTTAAGGATCTTAACGTGACTCAATCCAGCATTAGTCATGTCTAGCCTGGGAAAGTGTCTACAATTCATGTATATAAACCAAGAAAAAAGTCTTTAATTAGGATTCTTCTAAAGTCAAATTATGTGTATGGTAGATATATTGGTGTTTGATACTTAATTGTCCTATGCTGACTGATTTTTAAAACATAATATTTCTACACTACAAAGATAATCCCCCAAATTACAATCTTTAAAGTGATATAATTTTATTTATGCCTGTTGTGAAAATATTTACTTTCTTGGTCAATGATACTAGATAAGAAACAAACTATAATTATCAGACATAAGACAACATTGAAGAGCAAGACTATGTACAAAATTTTCAGAAAGAACAAATCATAGAATCTATATACTTGAATTAGCATTTTTTCCCAAACCTGTTTTCCTTATGCATACTTTTCAACCTTATGAAATGTCTGCACCATGTTAATTCAGCTGCCATGTGTTCATTTGCATCTTTTACTTTTCAAGCATATATACATGTATCTATATATGTTTCTATATCTCATAAGAAAGGTACTTAAATCTAAAATGGAAAGAGGTTAAGGCTTCGATGTTTAAAAGTTGAACAGTCCAATTTTCATTCAGGGAGCAATAAAGACTATTAAAATATTTGATGTTTTTATAAAGACACAGGCAATAAAAAGTTGTAATCAGCCACCTTTCTAATTTGCTAAGCCAGAAAACCATCACAGTCTCCCCTTTAAAGTGACTTGCGCTCCTTTTTTTTAATGTTTACCTAATTACCATTTACAAAGCACATAACATTTCTTATAAGCCTGATTTGCATTAGGAAGACATGAATTGGTTATAACTTCACAATAAAAATCAGTCCTGATAATTACAGTATTCAGCCTGGAAACATGGGTATTCATGCATAGCTAGTAAATAATTGTGGACAATTGAAGAGTTTGTAGAATTTATAAAGACTTACTAATGCAAAGAATAAAACAGTTTGGAAACTAAGAGAAGCCCAAGCTATTTGAATAAAGCTATCTGCATAATCTTTCAAATTCATGTAATATCTGAACAAGCATCAGAAGTTTGAAGATGTAAGCATGCTTTGCTTTATCGTCTTGCAAGCACAGACAGTACATCAAAGGAAGAAAAAAATTGATAGTCATTCACATTCTGTTCCATCAGTAAAGAGCTTTACCAAATGAGACATAGGAAAAAAAGATTGAATTTTATATAAAATGAAAAGTGCAATCATTAACAACGGTATTAAATAACTCATGAATATTTATAACTTCATCATGTAGTTGATTAATAGTCTTTGAGAGTCCTCATTATTTAAATAATTTGTGGAGAGTGAGGTTATTTTAAAGTCAATAACATATATACACATACTTTTAGGCTGCGAACTACACAGTTTGTTGCAAATATAAAATCATTGCTGGGAAAGTCAATGAAACATTTTTAGGCTCCTGATATATTCCAATCACTGCTTTAGGCCAAGGTAGATTGGGAGGAACAGGAAGCATATGGTAATTTTAAAAGGGGAGCACATCTTCTACAGAATGGAAATCTAAAACATGTTGGAAAAAAATGCCAACAAAAAGTTAACTAGAAAATAGAATCTCTAAGGAAGCAAAGCAGTATGTAAAATTTGTGAAGTTTATATTGCATCCATAAAGTGTTAAAAGCACTCATATAATTATTCTGGGCACTATTGTTTGAGAAGCCTGGAAGCCATTAAAGGACAGGTAAATGGTTGTCTGTAACAAAAATCAAGTACTGCCATAGAAGAGATGGACTTTGATTTCTTATGATTAAGGTTGTTAATTGCCTCTACCATGATTTTCTATAACTTAGTCATAAATGTCAGAGATTTTGAGATTTCATATCAAAATTTAACTGCCTTATTAAAACAAAATAAAACAAAGATAATTTAAAAAATGCAACATGAAAAGTGGCTCTATATTAGTAAAATGAGGTACACAACTACACATTCTACAAATCTGTTTTCTTCCTGGGAAAGTGAGCTAGCTAAAGAAGTCTCCAAATGCCTATGAATTCACATGTATGGTATAAATATCTTTATAAACATATAAAGACATTATATAACTTTTTAACAGAATGTAATGTCTTAATTTTATTTGAATCTCAAGTAGCTATTATTTTTTAAATTATGGGTTTTCTTACAGTGTCAGTTTATTTAGGCTACAACTATATTACTCAGAAATATTTTACTATATGGCCCCAGGTAAGTGTTAATCACCAGCTAAATTTCTGTGAGACTTTGAAGGCAGGAATTAAGTAGCAACTATAATTCTATACTGTGAGGAATGAAGGAAGGTGTCAGACACTGTGGTAGGTGGCACATGTTGTCACTAATGTGTTTGGTCATCTTATTGGCCCTTGGTTATCATCTGAACCTGCAGCTTCTCCAGCTCCTGACAAATCTGCTCCTTCCTCTTCTTTGATCTTGGGTCAGGATAAACAATGTCATATTCTTCTCTACTGGCTCCCAAAACCTCATAGAGTCTAAACACTGATAAATCCCCTATTCTATTTCACTCACGGTGGTGTTACTTCCCTCTGAATAAGTCTTAAATGTTATTTTTCTAATAATGATTTTGTGGGGACAGAATGTTAATGATGGGTTGTTTGAACTGTGTCTGGGTTATCTGGAAGTGGATCTAGAATTTAGTTATATTGAAAAACATTAATGACACTGTTTCCAGGGGTAAAGTTCTTATTGGTAGTCTATAGCACAAAGGGCAAAGGAATTTCTTTTTGGTTAATCCTCATACTAGGATATGTTTATTAATTTATTTGATTTGATTTATTATATTATTTTATTTTTTAGAGAGGGAGAGAGAGGAAGGGAGAGAGAAAAAGAAAAAAATCCATATGAGAGAGAAACATTGATTGCTTGACTCCTATACATGCCTCGACTGGAGATTGAACCTACAGCCTAGGTATGTACCCTGATCAGGGATCGATCCCACAATATTTTTGGTGTAAAGGGATGATACTCCAACCAACTGGCCACCAGGTCAGGGTGCAAAGTAGTTTCTTAAATTATTGCCTGAAGGTTCCTGTTACCAAGTATCTGTAGTAAACAAAATTTTGGAGGATCAGTAAGTTGCTATCATAGAGAAGTTTCATGAAAGTAAGGTGTATAGTTTTGTTTTGTTTGATATGTTCTAAGTTCAATAGGTACCGTAGGCAAAATTCTGAGGGGCTACAAGTTTCCTGCCCCCATGTGTTTATGCCTTGTACAGTCCCCTCCCCTTGCTTGTATGCAGGTGAATGTGACAAGATACCATTCCTATGATTAATTACTAATTAGTTGGACTGTATATTATGTAAAGGAGATTATACTGCATGGGCTTGACCTAATTTGGCTGAGTCCCTAAAACAAGGTGAAACAGACAATCTGCCTACTGGTCCTGAAAGAGCAAACTGCAAAATTATAGAAAGCATCACAAGGTGGGGAATGGCTGCCAGACTCTAGCAACTGAGAGCAGCCCTGGTAGACAAGCAGCCCTTAGCACCTGAAAAAGCAGGGAGCTCAGTTCCACAACCGCGGGCATGTTGATGCTGCCTGCAATCCAAATAAGCTTTGAAGCGGACCCAGTGTCCCAGATGAGTCAATAGGTCCAAGGGATACCTAATTGCAGCCTGGTAATACTCTAAGGAAAGGACCCAGATAATCTGTGCTCAGACTCCTGAGCTACAGAAACTTAGTAAGTTTGTGTTGTGTTAAGCCTCTAAATGAGTGGTAATTTTTTTGGAAAACAATAGCAAATTAATAGAGTGTTTATTACCCATAAGCGGGTGCTGCTGTGACAAATACCTACAAAGGTGAAAGTAGCTTAGCAGTCAGACAGTAAGCAGAGTCTGGAAGCATTTTGAGGAGTGTGCCATAGAAAGACTCAGTTCCCTTGAACAGACTGAGCGTAGAATCATGGACTTGCACAGCACTGCCGGAGAGGGTTCAAAGGAAATGACGAACACGTTATGTGAACTAAAGGATGAAGCATCTCTGTTATCTTTAGGAAGGAATCGGACACTAAAAATTGTGAAGGGCATACAATTTCAGATTTTAATAAACTGGGGAACTTGAACTCTTAAAATTTTGCTAAGCCTCCTTTGCCAGTAGGAACAGTATTTTTTCCTTGTCTGAGGATGTGGTTTAATTTTTGCCTGATGAAACTTTAGTGGCCTCCCCTGTAGTATTGTTGTTGGGGACTTCTCATCCTCTTCAAGGCCTAACTCCCAACACTCATGACTTCTAGATCTGTAACTATTAGATGTATATTCCAGCAAGGCCAGATAACAAGGTACAAAGTGTGATCTTTGAGAAAATCTGATGTCCACCAAGGTTTTGCAAATTTATATAGATGGAAACCTGGAAAACATGTGTTGGAATTGATTCTAACAGTATTAGATTTGGTTTAAGAACTGTAGGGTTAGGTCAGGCTGAATTCAGATTCCCTAAATAGATGTTAAACATTTAATATTCACATCAATACTCAATAAATATAAGCACTTAATAACTTAGCTCAACCATAAAAAAGTGCCTCTAATATTTTGCTTGGTTGATTGATTTGGACCCAAATGTGCATTACGCTAAAGGAGGGGAGATACCTGGACTCTTTAGTATGCAGTTGATCAAAGTATCTGAATGCTGAAGGATATTGGAATGCTTGAATGAATTTATCATATAAAATTGCTGACTGTGTCCCACAGAGATTATAACACATGGCCCTTTCTGAGTGTAGAAAATGTATTCCTGAGTGGAACCCTTTCATGCTTGAATAGTTCTGCCATGGTTATTCTTTGTAGGCCAGAGATGATAGTGGAAACTGCTGCCATTGAAATGAGTTCTCCAAATTTAGTGAGAATATTCAGTTCTGAGCAAAGACGTAACTGACTCTTTATTGTCGAAGACAAGGTGTACATATTGACCATAATGGATGACAGAGATGATACTCTGACCTGCAAAAATTTTTGGCGTTGGCTATTTGAACATTGTGTTGCTAAACTGAAATGCATGGGTCACCTCATAAACTTGTGTTAGTAACTAAACTCCAAGTTTGGTTAAAAAAGCGTTTAGATCATCATAACAGAGAATCATAGCCTCAGCCAATTCAAAGACAGTCTTTTTTTTTCAATTATAGTTGACATACAATATTACATTAAGTTTAGGTGTACAAAATAGTGATTAGACATTTATATACCTTGTGAAGTGATCACCCTGATAAGTCTGGTACCCATCTGACACCATGCGTAGTTATTACAATATTCCGTCGTCGGCAGCCGTCCGTCTCGAGAGACGATGGTGTAGCTTCTTAAGAGTCTATCTGCACTGCCGAGAATGGTTGTGCAGTCCGACTCGGGAGTGACACGGTATCTGTCTCCTCCCGTGTTGAATTGACATCTTGTGATGACGCTGGAGTGTCCTCTCCAGTGAAGCTGAAGCTACAGAGCCTGGGCAGGGTGATATGGAGGGTCTGCTGTTGCCCATGCAGCAGACCCCCCCTCTCTTCGCAGCTGAAGGGTCCAAGGGAAAGACTGGAGTCAATACACCTTGGCTTCAGGTGCGCCGCAGGAGTTGCCGGTGTTGACTACAACGTCAAACCGCCTTAGGGACTCCGGCTCCGGATTTTCTGTCGGGGTTTACTCCCTTAGCCTTTCCCCTGAAGAGGTATGCCGCAAGGCAGCGGAGGTTTTTTGGAGTCAGAGTTTTCCTTCTCTGATGTGCCCTGACTGGAAGATCGAACCAGCGACACTTAGCTCGCAGGCCGACGCTCAATCCACTGAGCCAAACCAGCCAGGGGGTATTACAATATTATTGTAATAATATTAAATATTATTGACTATAATCCCTACACTGTACCTTACATTGCCATGACAGTTCTTATAACTTCTAATTGGTAATTCTCTTTTTAATTAAAAGAATTTTTTATTGATGAGTGTGTGTGTGAGAGAGAGAGAGATTGATATATAGAGAGAGAGACATTGATTTGCTGTTCCACTTATTTATGGGTTCATTGGTTGATTCTTATATGTGGCTCTGATCAGGAATTTAACCTGCAACTTTGGCATATAGGGACACTGCTCTAACCAACTGAGCTATCCAGCCAGGGTACCAATTTGTAATTCTTAGTCTCTTTACCTGTTTCATCCATTCTTTCCACAACTCCTCCAATCTGGTAACTATCAATTTGTCCTCTGTGCCTATGACTTTGTATGTGTTTCGTTTATTCATTTATTTTAGATTTTAGATTTCACGTAGTTAAAGATAGGGTTTTGTTTCATTTTGTCTTGTTTTGTGTTAATGCAGTGGAGGCAATATCCCCTTAAGGAATGATCCTTCCATAAAGTCACAAGATAAATACTCAAAAATTATTTCTACCTTTCTCCAAATATCATAGGATGACTGCCAGGTTGACTGTTTTGACAGAGGACATAATTAGACTTTTGAGGGATTACTGGACTCGGTCTCTGAAATGATCTTAATCCTGGAAACTTGAAATGCCATGGTGGTCCACCAGTCAGATTTGAGGCTTATGAAAGTCAAATGAGCAACAGCATTTTGGCTTGATCTCACAATTCACAGAGAGCCTAGTGATCCCTGAACATATCCTGTGGTTATTTCTTGTAATTTGGAATAGCCACACTTAGCAAATGGCAAAATTTACACTTTGATTTACTAGGGTCTTATTATAAGAAAGGTCAAGTGGAAGCCACTAGAATTGCTTTTGTCAACCAAAAGAGTAACTCAAAATCAATCATGAGGATTTTGCAGATTAGTGACAACCTGAAAGACTCGAAAAGTGCAAAGATGGTGATTCATCCTACATTCTCATTCAACTTGCCTATTTGGGTCATACACAATCCAGATGGATCTTGGAGAAAAACGATGGATTATCATCATCTCAATAACATGCTGACTCCAATTGCAGCTGCTGATCTAGATGAAGATTCATACTGGAATAAATTAACATACCCGGAGCCAGCACCTGGTATGCAGCTATTAATCTGAAAAATGCGTTCTTTCTCTGTATTTGTTAGTAGACCATCAAAAGCACTTTTCTTTAGCTGAGCTGACCAGTAATAAGTTATTACTGCCCCACTTTATAGACATGTAGCAATAAATGATCAGAAATGTTACACTTTTCATCTTGGAAATGCTATCAAATGAAATTTGAACCCATGAATATTTGTAAAAAAAAAAAAGAAATTCAATAGGTTTAACTGCTATCCAAAGAAAATAATAATAATAAATATAATAATATTGGCTTAAACAAGAGATAAGTTTATTTTTATCTTATGAAGCCCTTCCTATCTGATCTACTGCTCTGGCATTACATCTGAACCTCAATCAGGTGGAAGGGGGAGAGAAAGGAGACTTGTGGAAATCCTGAGTCATCTTTTAAAGTTTTCATGAAGTTCAACTTACATCTGAAGTCAGCACTTATTCATGTGCCCAGGCACTATGACTAAAGAAAGGCTTGTCGTTATTCTGGGCAGCTGTGTGTTCACATAAAGATTAGGACACAGTTGCCACAGAGACAGACTGGTTCCTGAAAATATGGCCCATCTTTGTCATTCTTTGTGTGTATATATATATATATATATATATATATATACACACACACACACACACATATACTTTGCTTCTTTGAGTTAAACATGTTATTTTACCCATTATTGTTTTTGACTTCAGAATGAGCATTTCAACTGTAATTTTTTTAACTGCCCTTTTTAAAAAAAAAAATTGTTTAAGCTATTACAGCTGTTGCCACTTTTCTCGCCTTCCCCCGCCTCACCCAGCCCGACCCTCTCCCCATCCCAAGGCAATCCCCACATGGTGGTCCATGCCCTAGATTGTGCATAGATCTTCTTTGGTTAATCCCTTCACCATCTTTCATCCTGTCCCTCCTCCCCTCCTTTCCAGCAGCTCTCAGCCTGTTCTATGTCTCTAAGCTTCTGTTACTGTCTTGTTCATTAGTTTATTGTGTTCATCAGTTTATTATGTTCATCAGACTCCACATACAAGTGAGATCATGTAGTATTTTTCTTTCACTGACTGGCTTATTTCACTAAGCATGATTCCCTCCAGGTCCATCCATGCTGTTGTGAAATGTAAGAGTTTCTTCTTTTTTTACTCCTGCGTAGTATTCCAGCTTTTTTTATCCACTCATCCACTGATGGACACTTAGGATGTTTTTAAATCTTGGCTATTGTAAATAGACTGCTATAAACATAGTGATGCATATATTTCATGTACTGGTGGGAATATCAAATCACTGGCAAGAGCTCTCACTTTCTAGGTTTGAAACTGATGCTGCAAATGAGTTATCATATATCTGTTCAATTCAGTAAAACTGTATCATATTCTTATTCTTCAAGTGTTTCTATTGTGGCTGAGAAATTATCCCTCCTTTTTTCCAAAGAGCCCTTTATATGCAAAGTGGTCCTCAGTGCCAAAGGAACTGAGATACCACAGAACAAAATGGACAAGTCCAGCTTGATGGTTTAATAATGAGTTTAGTAAGGTAATATCGAGGGTGACCAGCTGAGAGACAGCTAATGGAAATCCTGTCATCAGGTCAGAGCTTCGTGTCCATATTTCAGAGCTCACCCAGAATAAGGTGGGGGGGGGGGCAGTGGTCTGGCTCACCCAGATGTCGGTTTGGCCGACTGGGTCTAAGATAGAGTCAATTACATTTTGCACACTCTTCCCCCCATCCAACCTGGCTCTTAAAATCTTAGTCACTCTTCTCTTCCAGAAATGTTCCCTAAGAGGTTTTAGGACATGTTTTTGGAGAAACTGTGTGGAGCAAAATATTGATTACATTGTAAGCATAAGCCACAGCAACATTACAGATAGCAGCAAAACAACAGATAGTCCTAAAATAATGAATAATGTAGCTAGCAGTATTGTTCTCCATTGCCCGGAGGAAAGTGTAGCAACGCAGTAAAGTAATCCAAAGGAAAGTTTTCCTACCTGCGCCTGCGCAACAGTCTTGTCCATGTGAGGCATTCAATCAATTACATTTTCCCTGGCTGGTGTGGCTCAGTGGATTGAGCACTGGCCTGTGAACTAAAAGGTCTCACTTGTTTGATTCCCAGTCGGGGCACATGCCTGGGTTGCGGACCAGTTCCCGAGTTGGGGGCATGCAAGAGGCAATCACATACTGCTGTTTCTCTCCCCCTCCCCCTCTCCCTTCCCCTCGCTCTAAAAATAAAACAAGCAAATCATTTAAAAAAATCAGTAACATTAGCTTGGGATATATGTATAACATTGTTTGCCTCTCAGGGTGCATGTTCTGCCCTGGGTGGCTGTGAGTATATCTAAGCTCATCCTATTTTGTAAGACTGCATTTGTGCAGTTCCTTTATTTGGAAGCAGTGCGGTCTGGTGGGAACCATTGAAGGTGTTGGCAGTGAATTTGGTAAATGCAGTGATTCCCAGTTTAGCTTTTATTCCAACATAGGTAAGCACAAACAAAGAAACTGGCCATTCCCACCAGGACATGCTGGTCCTCATGGCCAGCAAATTATGAGAGACTGTTGGCAATTCTGAATATACGTTTCCGGCTGTAGCTCCACACCCTAATGCACATTGGCCAGTCCATCCGTAGGGAAGATAGGGCTATAAAGTAGTTCCACATAACAAACATATGTTTTTGGAGCTGGGAAAATTCCATAGGCATAATTAGGATTTCCTTTTTCTGTCCATTGCATAAATACTACAGTGTGTATAGTTTTGCAAGCTTTGAGAGGCAGCCACGCCATATGTCTGTGTGCAGAGTGCATACGATTAGTTCATTGTATGCATGGGGTGACTTGTGGTGGAGCATAACCATTTTTGCTGGCCAAGACGTCCTCACTTTCTGGCAAGAAATATCCTATCTAATGGGGGAAGTTGCCAGTCTAAGACCCATTCAAGCATCCCCTCCCCAGGTTTGTGATCTTGAGGAGCTCCAAACAGCAGTTGGCATGGGCTTTTTATCCTTCCTGGCACTAAGGCAGCAGGCTGTAGTTTTCTAACAGACATGGTCAGTGGAGCATCCTTTATAGTACCTACCAAGTGTTGGTAGGAAACCAGCCCCATGCTGGTAGCAGCCACATTTATTTTTGTACCTGCTCAGCAGTGACCTTTGCCCATTTATGCAAGGTAGAGGATTATAAAAGAACTCAACACTGTGCCCTTAAAATAACATATTTGTTTTTCAATTAACCCAGCATCCTGTAGGTTGTAGAGTAAATAATATCTCCATTCTATATATTTCTCATGGGCTCAGTCTTGGTCATCATTTCCAATGGAATGTGTACCTCAGTCATGGTCAGTGCAACAAGGGTAGCCATATGTATCACTGGGTCACTCTGATGCATTTATCATGGCTGCTTGGTTTGCTATTTTGAAAGGAAAGGCATAATACAGTCTTGTTGCAGTATCTACACATGTGAATGCATATTTCTGTCGTTAGCTCATTGGCAGAAGTCCAATGTACTCTATCTTTTGTAGAGGGATAGATTCTTTATGTCTATTTACTGATACGTGTGGCATGGGGTGGGGGCACAAGTGACAACATAGCAGTCAACTTGTCACTGCTGCCATTAATGTAGCATAACAGCGGCAATCCAGCCCACTTTGCTGCTTGCCATCCCTCCCAGCCCTGCAGTGCCCAATCTGCTAGTCCGGATGCTCACGAGAGCCAGTATGCTGATCATTCTTACTACATCAGCCTCCGTATTTTTGGGAGGAGAGTCAGACTGCTGAGCAGAAACATGACAGACTGCCAGGCTAGCAGTTGGCTCTTGTAACCATGTACAGATTCCCTGCCACATTGTGGTCCCCCATAATAGCTTCTTTAGTACTTGCCAGCTGTCCTGTACCTATGGTGCCAGCCAGGTTGTGAGATCCTTAAATATAGACCAACTGTCTGCCTGTGGGCCTTAGCTCTGTCCACTGGCGACTCTATTGTACTCTCATTCCAAACCATAGAGTGTCTGTCTGGGATTGCATGGCCACCATAGTCCACACACAAGAATTACCCTGCTGGACTCATTTGTATGTTATGTTTCTTTAGGAATGGGAACTGTGCCGTCATTTACTGATGAGGACAGTTCTTTCAGGGTTCTACAGCAGGGGCTGAAGTGGTCTCATGATACATTGGCCCCAAAATGGTGTGAAACTAATTGCCCAAAGGGCTTGTGGGAAGGACATAGCTGTGCTGGAAATATGCATGTAATTTCCGTAAGGTGAAGGCTAGGGCGACACCGAAAGCAGGTCTACCAACAACCCTTCTCTCCACACAGTCACCGGTAGGGCAGTAGTGATGGATTCTATTTAGGGCAATGCTTTATATACTCCAAAGTTCTGTTATGCAGTGGGGGAATAACGGGTTGTCAGTACCTTCCCATAATTTGGAGTCAGAACCCAAGGGGGGACATTCCACTGTTGAGCTTGCCATAGAGCCAAATTCGTTCCTTTGGGGCTCACAGTTACATTCAAAGACACAGATACCCCAAACAGGAAGTGGCCAAGGCCTGTGTCTGGGCTACTATGATATCCACTTTCTCAAAGGTAGCTTCCTGTTTACCTTCCCAGAGCCAATGGGTGTCTTTCTTTACCAGTTGATATAATAGGCACAAGCATTGAACCAGATGGGGGATGAAAGCCCACTAGTATTGTAAAGGCCTAAAAAGCTTTGTAACTATTTTACTATTTTGGGTGTGGGAAAGAAAATACTGTATCTTGTCAATGACAGTACCCGGTAAGAGACATGTCTCTTATCTGACCAGGTGAGCCCTAGGGCATTTGCTTGGATGTTTTAATTTTTGCGAACTGATGGCCCATCCTCTCCATTGTAGGTGTCTCAGCAAGGCCTGCAAGGTCTTCTGTAGCCGAGTCCCGTCTTCACAGTTTGACAGTATGTCATTGATGTAATGAACCCGTTTCAGAGAGGTCAGGAAGGAAAATAGTAGCAGGTTCTGATCCACCATCCAATGGCATGTACTGGGCTATGTAAATAGCCTTGAGGGAACACTTGGAAGTTATACCCCAAGTGGGAAATACATTTCTAACAGTTTCTTTGTCACTGTAAAAGCATTAGCTTCATGGTAAGAGAAGGCTTCAACCCATCCAGAAAATATGCATTCAACAAAAAGAGTATGTTGATAAACACACTAAGTAGTAAGTGAATGAAATCCAGCTTAAATGCATTCTTTCCTTTTGTATAAAGGAAGGCACAAACTGAAAAATAGGGTTCCCAGTGAGCCAGGTGACTGTTCTGGGTGTCCCGTATCCATGAATATTTATTTAATTTACAACCACTGTCTACACATCTTAATTTCCCTGATTCAAGATCAGACTGTTGCCATGTTACCAGGACATCAGGATGGCATAAGTCTGGCAACGAGGGGCCATTTTGGCAGAAGCAGAATAAACATTTTGTTGCTGCTGCCTTTTCATGGAAGTCAGCTAGGGCATTTCAAATGCAGAAAGTAAGTTTTTACTACTGGGAAGATTGTTTTCTCAAAGAGCTGATTAACACAACATAAAACACAATGTAATATTTTATCAGGAGCAGGCCCAAATGAACTTTCTCATTTTAACAGAGAGAAGGAGAACCAAACTCTAATTTTACATCAGCCTACGTTTGATATTTAAACACATATAATGAAATCATTTTTAATCTTAGTAGGTTGTCCACAGAAAACTTCATGAGACTAAAGACATGTTTGTTTTAATTAACCCAATAACCTAAAACTGGCTTTAAAGTAAATTTTTTTCAGATCACATGACCCATCTAGTGGAAGACAAGGGTGTCAAGGGTCTGGATTCCTCCAGATGTCAAGATGTCAGATTAGTTTTAATATGGAGTCATTTTTCCCCAAACTTCAGCATTTTTACTAATGAAGATTTATATTTTAAATGGTGGGTATTTTGTAAAGTTCAATAAAATTTATTTTAGAAAAAATATAAATATATAAAGTATAAATATATGTGCTGACTTACAGATTTTGAAAAACATACTATAGATCAACAGACAAGGGAACTTTCCCACCCATTCCCCTTTGACATAGAGCAGGGAAAATGAATCCTGAAAAGAAGTGTTTAAGTAGAATTATAAACGTTTTCAATTTGAAGAGATTTTTATAGTTATTTTATCTAACTTCTGATCCAAGGTGTCATAGAACCCCGATGCTTTTTCTTTTTCCTTTTGTCTGGCACTCAGAAGAATATACGAGGCAAGGTTAGGGTCTCTGATAGTTCCTTTATTATAGACGTTACAGCATTTGCGCTTGCCTTCTGCCCTTGGCCTTGCGCTGGACCACCAGTCGGCTGTCGGCCGCACTCCTATGGCTTGGCGCGCAGCTCTTGCTGCTCACTGCGCCAGCACTTGCTCCTTGCTGTGCCCAAACACGAACACTCTCGTGGATTCCTGCCCCTGTTATATTATGCCTAGACAAAGCCGGCTACAAGCCAAAATATGGTATCAATGCTTATATCACTGCAAGTGTGCTGCACATGCAAATCTAATGTTATCTCAAGCAACCCATGCATGGACATCCAGGGTGAGGAGGCCTGACTAGATTCCGTTGTCCTCACACGAAGCATGGATTCCTTTTTAACATTTGTGATCCAGGTAAGATGAAATTTAAGCAAATTCTTAAATAAAGCTCTAATCAGTTGAACAGTTGTGTTGAACTATTAGAAGAACACTTCCTAGGAATCTACAGAGCAGATTGATAACAAAAACATCTAAAATTCAGAAATGCTTGCTGTTCATTAGGGATGGTGTTATAACTAATGCGCAGAACCAAGGCCCCAGAGCAGAATGTACAATGAAGTCAGAAGTGTCAGGTGGCAGGCAAAGTAAGTACAAGTTTAAAATAAAATCACATCAGTGTAACCAGGGACTCCTTCACTTACAGTTTTACCAGCTATTGATTTAGAAAATGCATAATAAAAGCATAAGGGAAAGAACTGTAAAGAAAAAAATTAGCAATGATATTGAGCAGCAAATTTGCATTCTTGTCAAGCACGCTATAAAGCTTTGCAGTAACCTTATTGATGATGTTTAAACTGTGCTTAAAATTGCAAATAAGCTTGAAAAGATGAGTGATTTATTGGATTTGAGTTGAAAGTGGTTGTAATCTTAAAGAAGCATGAAAATTATTCCAATGGTTCTAATAAAGTTGTCTGAAAAATACAAAAGAGGTGAATTCTCCCTCTCCCTTAAATGGCATAAGTAGTAGAAAAAGCAAGTCACAAGGTTAATTTAAAATGCATGTTTGATTGGGTCTTTTATCATAAAATTTCCTAGGTCTTCTCTTTTTGATTTTTGGCAAGGAGAGTATATATAATATTTCATTAAAAGTATTATGCAGATACACTTCAGAAACAATTAAATACTGAGAAATTATAGACATGCTTTAGTGTTATGTAAGGTATAGATATACTTTTATTTTGTAGAATGGATAATGAGCTAATACAATCTCTAACACACTGATTTCTTGGTCTCCAAAACTTTTAAATACTTTTACAGTGTGGATACAGGACACACCATCAATCATGTTATGATAAAATAAGTATGGTTGTATAATTGCTATAAGTGCATTATTTTTAATTTTATTATAGTCTGAGATAGAAACAATGACTCAAAATTTCAATTTATATTTGTTTTCCATACTTGTTAAATATTTGTCTTTCATCTTCCATTTCAAAGAAGAATTAGGTCTTTTATATAATTGTCTAAAAAGTTTTTGCAAGACAGGTAAAAGAAACTACTGAAAACAAGCCTTATTTTTTTGTGATTGTGAAAGTCTATGCTTATTTATGAGAACTTGCTAATTGTGCTATTGGGAAACTGCCTTATGTTTTGGAAATAATTTCAGCTAATAAGCTCACTAAAAATAACATTATGCTTGCCAAATTACATGTCATCACAAAACATGTTTCTGTTAAATATTTACAATATTTTTAGCAAATTATACTACATGGAATTATTTTAACAACCTTTGAGCATTTTTGAAGTTTTAGTTCAGTTTTAATTTTAATGTGTTATTTTTAAATTTTTGGCCTTTGATTTGGCAAGTTAGTTGTGGTTTTGAGGGTTAGCTGAGTTGAATGCAAGTGTTTGTATATTCATCTTTCTGACATTAAACATTTCATTTTTTTAAATATACAGAAACTATACATTTGATGAAGTCAGCTGCATTTCTGGTTTGGAAATGTTTTAAAATTGAGACAGTTTTATGGTATATAAATGTATGGACCTTTTACCTTTGAAATACTTGTAAATCACAACACACAAGAGATGTATTTCCAAATGTCATAAGATCAAAATCTAGAAACACCTGAAGTATACTGTACTTTGCTCAGTATACTGCAATTAAAATTAAACTAAACTGTAATTCTGATGACCAATGACAATGCAGGGGAAAGACTCAGAAGTTCCTAAAGCTATAACATTCTACATAAATCATATATTTTGCAAATGTGTATAAAATAGCATTTGATAAACAAAATTACACTATTTTAGTTTAATGACCTGTCCACTAGGTAAGTTGTCCTTCATCTAGTTATGTTTTATTACAGATTTTCACCAGATTTTTGACCACCCATCATTTGGATTTCCCACTGAATGGGTGGTACATCCTACAAGGGAAATATACTTTCTTGCTGCCTCATGTGGGTGGGTACTGGGCTTATTTCCATTCCCAGAAAAAGCACAAGAGCTGCAAAGTCACCATTGGTTTTCAAGGGAACAATAAATATCCCATGAGAAGATAGAAATTTATTTTGGCAGATTATAGGAACTGCAATATCTCTATAAGAATCTGAAAAGGTAGTATGACAAAATAAGGCTGAACTTGATGGCTAACATTATATTTTTTCTGTCAAACCAGATTATCAGACTTTGGGAATTAGTTTCACGGTTTTCCAAACTGTTTATTTGTTCTACTTTGCTTTCTGTGATGGGAACTCATATTTTACAACAGATTTTTGCACATGAGATGAGCATAAAATGGCAAAAATTCTAAATGGACAGTCCAGCAATACTTCATTAATGAGCCCTAAATAAAAGGAGCTGTTCAACAGAAAGAAATAGCCATCTTACTAATTACAACTCTAGTTTCACTTGAGTTTAATTTTATAAGACCATTTCTAAATATTATTGCTCATTACCTTACCATGTATTATGATGGGAGGTAAAAGTTCTGATATTTATATGCAAAAAACCTTTAATAAGACTGTAAAAATTTTTGCCTATTACAGATTATAAAGGCCTTGATCTTTAAATACTTTAATTCTTAAGGTTAATAACCTGTAACTGTGGAAACAGGGTAAAGCAGTTTAATGGATAATAAATAATCAGTGGTAATTAGTAGCTTTATTGAACAAAATTTAAGGGTAGATACTGGGAATAAATAAGACCCAGATGAGAGGAGAAGACAAAGTATCAAGGGCCAAGGGCTAGTCATGAAGTACAATATAACTGCAGTCCCTGCTCTGTATCAGTTCTTTCCTATTGCATTGATGTCTTGAGCCCCATATGAATGTTTTGACTTAAACCGAAGTGTAAGTATTGACAAATGCCCAGCACAATCTTCTGGTCAAGAGGACTTACTGGTATTCTGTTTATTTTCAAGTATATCTATTCTAAGAGGTGCTAATACAGGCCTTTGGGGTCAGGAGTATAAAAAATAGACAGACAATTGCTGTGATTTTTTTCTTTGTCTATAGCATTAAATTACCAGTGATTGACTTTTGAAGCCTATTGGGCCATAATCACAGTGAGCAATATTCCCATAACCTTAAATTAAATTTACTCAGAGTCTATCTAGAGAAAATATATACCTGCCACATAAAGCATGCCCTCCCAACATTTTCCGATGTCACCTAAAGATTAAGCTCCATGAAAAAAGGACCTAGATCTATTTTTCATTGTCTCATCTACTTTCTGACAAGCAGGTCAAGAGATACTCAATAAATATTTATTAAGATTCATTCAACCAAGAAATGCATACTCTCACCTGCTATAAATGAGAATTTCTTACAGACTCACTAAGCACTTTGACATGGTTTTGTATTTTTGCTTCTCTGAAAACTGAGCAGTGAAATTTCAATGTTCTCCAACTGGAGTAACAGGTGTTTCTCACAAGACCTTTTGGCTTACTAAATTTCTTTGTTTTAGATTCAGTGTCTTTAGTAGGTGATGCCTCTGTTTATTTGGGGGTTAGGAGCACTATTCCTTCTGCTTGAGGATAGTTGTATTTTTACGAGTCTTGAAATCTGCAACTTATTTCCTTGTATTCTTCACCATCAAGAGTCTAAGGGACATGGCAATTTCCTAAGGTTATTACTTCTGTTTCCACACATTTTTATTAATTCCCTTTTAATCTCTTGGAAGTTAGTGCTATAATTAAAAGGCTTCAGTCGTGTTCCAGTATTTGCTTATCCATAATAGAATGCTGAGATTATTAGAAAAATAGGTATAAAATTTTGATATATAATATTATGGCAATAATTAAAAGGCAACATTAGCAAAAATATTATTAAAATTTGTTGCTAAATTCCTTAAAGAATAAAACTAAAACTAAAATTTTAAATGTGTTGACCTCTCTATTTTTGCTAGTCTCATGTAACCATAGATAACTAAAAGGTACCATTAAGTACTTATTTATGGCATCAGTGGGTTTAGAAACTCCTCAGATGTAAGTAAATATCATTACAAGTGGCATGTCTGTCTGAGAAACTACTCCCCACTGACAAGTTTTAGGTCTATACGGGATGTTGCTAAAATGTTTAGTAAGTGTTATAAGTTAAGAGGAGAAATCTAAAACATAGTAAATGGTACAAGGAAAAGCCTAGGGTCATAATATATGGTTTCCAGCAGTAAGAAACAAACACACAAATTTCAAAAGTCTAGTAAGACTGCACATGGAGTATTGTGTTTAATGTGAAACTTTTAATTATCTGTTCAGTATAAAGAAATCAAAACCAGTTTAGGAAAGACTGCCAAAAGGATAATCAATAATTAACTCATTAAACGAAGGTAAATTAATTCCATATATAAATTTTGATTTTTCACTTTTCAGAGTAATAACAAAGTTGTGTCTTAGTTTCCCAATAAATTAACATTGAAAATCAGAGTGAAAGATAACATTTATAGAAGGAGGGATAATTAAGTAAAGGAAATGACAATCATTAATGAGCAATACATAAGAAAAAGCCTAAACATACTATAAAATGGTATGCATTAGTTTTACTATTTGTTTAAAAAATGCATATATTTTGTAAGGGTATAGCCATGACTATTCCGCAGAAAAATATTTAGGAGATAAATTCTCAGATATAAACAAAAAGACCAATTATCAGATACAATATGACAAGCAAATGCAATGAATTGCAACAATGTAATAGATTATATCTTCTAAACTTTATAAGATCCAACAATAACAGCTTTCCTTGATGTGTCCTTTACAAAACATCACAACATAAAATGGTTTAGAAAGGTAAATATATGGAAATACAATATTAGATGAACTTCTTGGAGCCATTAATCTCATAATTACATTTTATTAATGTAGGGATATCAGAATGAGACAATACTCAAGTCACAGGCACAAATTAATATATTCCAGTAAGTTTTAGGACTGCAAAATATTTCAGTGAGTTTTATTAAAAACAAAAGCAACTATAAAAATGATATGCCATGACTATTTAGTTTAAAAGCAGCATATTCTTTTGGCAGATGAGGCAATTACATATTTTTCATGTAAGGCTTATCAATTTTGCCCATTAATGAAGCTAAGGATAGGTTTTTATTTTTCATTTTATATTTAATACCATTTAAAGTACCCAATTCATAATAATAAAAATATTTTTACAATCTAGAATGAGTTAAATGCACATTGAAACTAACTTTTAAAAAATGTTGATGCAAATTTTATTCAAACCACAAAAATAAAAGATATAATAGGACAAAATAACTTTTATCAAAACTATGCTTGGCTGAGACAGTTTTTCTAAATGATTGGTTACCAGCCAAGGCAATTTGTAAGCCTTGCAGGGTTCATCTAGAAGTTTCTGGAAGCATGTTTAGTTGTCACAAATCAGAGACAGGAACCTGGGGAACTGCTGACCCTCAGAACAAAGGGTTATCCAACCCCAAATGTCACTAGTCCTTGGTTGAGAATCCCAGCTTCTAAGTAGTTTTAAGATTACTAGATATTTAGAAAATGTAAGTTTGGAAATCAACTGATTTATGTTCTCCACAAGCAGTGACAGATCTTGGGGTGATAACCAAATAATCACCACTTCCCTGAACAAACTTGGTTTTCTTTGCCTCTTTAATCACCAGTCAGCTTTTAACACTTTTCTTGAAGACATAGCATGTAAAAATTGAATAAAATTTAAGTCTTATTAATAGAACATAATTTATATTGAAACCAACTTTTTAAGTGCTCCTTGTTTCCATATGCAAAGTCACTCACATACACACATACACACCACACACTATTAAGAGAAAATACTACCTTAGCATTTGCATGGCCCCTTACAATTTACTATATTATTCCAAGTGTCCTCATAATGCCCTTGAATTTAATTATCTCTGATATACTTCTTTTGTCTAATATTTAACTTTCCTCTTGAGCTCCAGAAGTGTTCAACATTTGTTGGTCCTTTTTTCATGGAAACTCTTAGTACCCTGCTCAGCACAGAGTTAATTATATCATGTAGACCATAGACAGAATGAGAACATGAATAAGACTGTATAGTTCACCAGTGTATCTAAGTGCCACATATACTCTCAATAAATATTTATAAGTGAATGAATGAGTACAAACTTTCTTGAGTCATTTTTAATTCTACACAATATCTCTGCTTTTCTTAGAGAACATTGAAAATATAAAATCCGTGTATTTTATATATTTTGGAAAACAAATACTTTTTTAGGTATTGAACATGAAGTAACTGATGAATGTATTCATAGGACTTTGATTCTTGAGTCAGAAAATATACAAGCAAAGTAACATGTTAATTATCTGGAAAGTAGATTATAGTCTAACAGTCTATGATGGATATGAGAGGGAGAAGGAAAACCTATTAACTCACAATTTGTGAACTGCTAAGATGAAGTTCTATGTTCAAATATTTCGTTTACTTTTGAAAAAAACTGAATCCTCAAAATCACTTGTAGTTCATTGGGAGGAAGAGATTTTGATTTTGTATTTGCTTATTTTCTGAATAACAATGGTTTCAAAGGGGATTCAAAAGGTGCACAAGCACTTAGATGTTACCAGACTCTGAGGAACTCTTATTCCAGATATCTCCATGGATACTACAAAGAGACACTTGAAAACTTGAATAACTATAGGTTTCCCTAGATAATATGCATTTTATTTATCAAATATATTTTGTAGTCTAGGATACCTTCATATAGCAAACTAATTGCGGTTATTCAGAGGAAGGTTTATTTTATTTTCTAGAAGAAAATGTATCTTAAAACATCTCACCGTGTACCTAGGGTAATATTTCGCGGGCTTGTTTTAGTTTCAAGTGAAGCAGACCCAAATTCAACTCACCTGGGAGAGGAAAGGAACTCAGCTCTCAGGAGCAGCTGCTACAGGACTCAACAGTGAAAGAAACGTGAAAACAGTAATACCCCTCTCTTTCTCTCTCACTCTCATTTCTTACCCCCTCCACCTGTCAGGTTTTCTTTCATAATCACGATGCTCCAGTACCACTGGGACTGCAGACATAGGAGCCCCGCTCTTGCCCTCGGCGCCAGGGCTTCCCACTTCCAGCTCCACCTCTTACATGCAATCGATAATGGCGGTCCAAGGCCCATCTAACAGCTTTGCTTTAAGGTAAATGGGGTAAATGGTGGCCCATGTCATTTCCCAATGACTCTGTTGCACGGTTTGGACACAAGGCTGATATTTTTAAAAAGTCCTTATATTTATTTGATCAACCACCTCTATTGCAAGTAATCAACTTTCATTAATAAGTATAACCCATGGACTAATGTTTCTTAGGCATTAAAAATATGCTAATATAGTTAAGCAAAAAAACAAAACAAAACAAAAAACAAACAAACAAACAAAAAATACCTGGTAATAAAATTGTATTATAGGAATTTCTGTAAGATGTATCATTCTCCTACTCTTTCTTTTTTTTTTTAAGTATATTTTATTGATTATATTGTTACAATAGTTCCAATTTTTTCCCCTTTGCTCCCCTCCGCCCAGCACCCCCATTCCCCGACAATCCCCTCCCCAAGTCCATGCCCATGGCTCACCCTTTCATATATTCTTCTTTTTTTTTAAATAATTAATTAATTAGTTAAATATTTTAACAATAAAAAATAACAATCCCTCCCTCTCAGACTTGAGACCCTTTACAATCTTATAAAGGACAATGGACGAAGGTCTCGAGCTCCTCTAGCTGCTTCAAGCTGGACATGGTCGTCGTCCTACCTACCCTTGGGTCAAGAAATCCCTAATAAGAGTGGGGGTGTGGAGGGGAGGGTGGTCTTCCCACAAGGGGAAGGATCGTGCAGACTCCAGGTTGGTTGGCTGTCTCTGGACAACGGCATGCTTGGTTTAACAGGCTGGCATCCTTGTTGTATTCTGGGGGCAAAAGGGTTAAAGGACATCATTCAGTCCGTAACCACTAGATGACAAAAGACAGGTATTAATTTTTCAATGTCCCACTTTAGGGAAAATAAGGGCTTCTTTGAAGGAACGTATGCCAGGTACATCTCACCTGTCCAAAACCCTTTTGCTCATTATACTTAGTTTGGACTGAGGGAAATATTTTAGGTTTCCCCCTTCTCAGGCCTCTGGGTTCTTTCTGTCCAAGCCATTAGGATAGAAAAGAGAAACCAGTTTTAAA